>NW_026863686.1:0-273827 GCF_026571515.1 Ruditapes philippinarum | reverse complement strand
ATTTACATGTTGGAACACCAAGGTACAATGTCGGAAAATGTGGCCGTAGTTGATTGGGTGATTGTTATATTTTATAAATGTTTGTGCTCCTGCTTGATAAAAAAACTAAAACAGTACTTCTTTCAGCCAACATAGCCGTATGATAAAACTGACCAGCATTATGTAAACATTTTACTATTGCTAAATTTTCAAGCAACTCTTTAAATCTTTCCAAATTGTTGCAAAATTATTGTCTTATCTATAAATACAATCTAAGACTGATTAAATATTTACAAGAATGTGATGGAACCTAGACGATAACATCATTATAACTATTGGATTGTGATCATGATCAATACTTAAATTGACGAGAACTTTACGATACATTCAGCCGGATGATTTTAAATGAGATAACATCGAGTAATGGTCCATACGCTTTGCTGGTAACTTTAGTGAATATCCTTAAGGATGACAGTTCTTCTACTTCGAAATATCATAGAATGCAGGTAATGTTTTACTAAATAAATAATTATTAATTATCAAAAATTTTATCAGATACAAAAACAATCATTTTTATTTAATACCTATTCAATGTTCCCTGGATGTTTGCCATTTTATTTAAATGAATCCGGATATCAATACGCCGGCGTCCTATAGTATAGTATGGTGTGTTTGTGATGGAATCATACAATTATATAATTGATCATTTTTGATACTATTTTATCATTTATTCAAAATATTTTAAGAGTGACTCTGACTTTGTGACTTTGACTTAGGCAGCCCCTAATTTTTGTTTTGTTTTAACAATTAATTTTGCTAGTGAATTTATTTAACAAAAGGTTTACAAAAAAACATGATTTCCATTTTTTTCTTGTTAGCTCTTTATCAAAAATGTTATGACAACAAATTGTTATATTTTGTTCAGTCTACTTTGGAAAAAAAGTATAAGTACTTATTTATTAATTATAATAAATCAGAACACTGTATAAAATTGAATACAATTAAATAAGAATTATTTTTCTCGCTATTCCTAGAGTTTTTAGTTATCTGCCAGATTTTGTTATTATTGACTTATTTTAAAACTGTTAAAGCTTTACCGCACATTTTGCAAATAAACAAAATACCCTTGTATATCAGCCTAGAATATTCAGGCACGATTTTTATGCAAAATCGACAAATATTAATGTATTTTATATAAAATGATTATCGCCATTTATGAGAAAAGTTCTGTTATTTTTTCAAGAAAGGTAAGTTAGTAGAAATACCTATTTTGACGACAATACATGTATAATATCAAATGTTGCCACACTGTCTGTTTAAATTGGGTGAGTATGTGATCTTTCGTCAAAATTAGTTTGTACTACTGATATGAATAAAAACACTACATGTCAGATGCGGTTTTATTCAGTATTTTCTTTTCCTTAATAAAAATAAGGATCAATTTTGGAAACGCTTTAGGCAAAAAAGATCTTTCATGTATATTAATTTGTAGATTTATAATCATACACAACAAGAATTTACAGTCAGTGAAAAAATGGTTACAGAATTTGAAGTTTTGAAAACACTTGAGAAAAACTGTTTATAAAAGTATTCGAAGTATTCTTTCCTTCCTTTAATTTAACGACTGTAGCCCTATTGTCTCAACAAACTTTAAGATGTATTACATTAGATAGCCACTGATTGATGGTATACATTTTGAAAATCCTAAACTATTTACTGTCTGTACATAATGTTTATATTGTGGCAAACTAGATTTAGGTTATTTGTAAAGGGCGAATAAGTTTGATAACATCCTTGTAAACTAAATGCAATGACAGATTACTGTAAAGTTATTATCTCTAGACAAATTATTTCTGTTAACGTTTTTAGACAATATCGTCGGAAAAAGAAAAGTACATTAAAAAGGACTGAACATGTTGTAATAGGTGAGGAATATGTTCAAAACAAGAGCACCGCTAGGCGGAGCATTATATGCCCGAAAGTGTTTTTTTAAGTAAGGACGAAGCATTTGTTAGACATGGGAATTAAATAAAAGTATTACCTTCTTCAAAAAACAATCCTCCTTTATAGCTGAAGAACCTTCATACATTTGCTTATATTATGTTATACCCTTTGCGACTTTCCGACCATCCGTCATAGCATTTTAACTTACAAGATAACACCATCAAGTTGTTATCTTGTAAGTTAAAATGCTATGACGGATGGTCGGAAAGTCGCAAAGGGTATAACATAATATAAGCAAATTTTCCAAGGGCATATAATGAATGTACTCAATTTAAGTGATCGTCCTATGAAGTTTGACAGTTGTAAAACTGTTGACAATATTAAAGTCATTTGACCTTGTGATCCCAATATAAATATGGATCTTTTATTCAATATAGGCCATCATCCTATGAAGTTTAAACACTGTAAGCCAAATGTAACTTGTGTTATGCTTCAGAAAGCACAATCTTCAGTGTTAAGATCACACTGACCTTTGATGTTATGACCCAAAAAACAATAGTGGTCATGTATTGGACATGGCTGTTCATCCTATAAAAGTATACAGCTGTAGATTGATTAATACTTAAGTTATTGAGCAGAAACTGTTTTAAGTTTTAAGGTAATAGTGACCTTGACCTTTGACCTTGTGACCTCAAAAAAGATTTGGGTCTTGTGACATATCATTTCATGGAAATATAATAGGTACGAACTAGATTTATTCACAGGGTCATGCATAGGTTAAGCTTTATTTAAAGATGCAAGTCTTATTCCAATTTTGATTTTGATACCGTTCCCGCAAAGTTATATTGCATGTAAATCACCTATTATTTAGGATATAAGACAAAAAAGAAGAAACAGTTTAGATGGTTTCATAACAAATATGTCCCCAGAAGTCGTTCATTTTTATTTACGGGCACATTTATAGAAAATCAGATCGAGTAAATAGTTCCTGTGGCGCCAAAAAAAAAAACTATTAACTTCCTCTAAAAAAAATATTGCCCTATAACCTTATAAGTTGTTATATATCTTGTAATAGAGATCGTAAAGGAATTTGTATAAATATATTTATTTCGATAGAGCAAATATCATTTTAATAATAAAAGTTTTATGTTACAATTACGTATTTTTTCATTAAATAAACATAATACAAATATCTTATCACTTTTTCGTCCACGGAAATACAACTATACCAAGTTTTACTCTAAATAATTATAAATACCCGAAATATTGACTGATGATGTGAAAAATCTTGAACTGAAATCATGTTTTGATTACAAATCTTTGAAATGATTAAACCAAAAAGACCTTCAAGTTCCATATAATGATTTTTCTGCATAGTGTGCTTTAATTTAAGTAGTCCTCTTGGTCCTTGTTACTGGGTCGGGTGGGGGCTGCGTTCATTGAACGCCGCCTTTACTTGTTGATCTTGTTTATCATATTTCATTGTGTAGCCGCTTTAATATATTGTGAATAAAAAGATGCACACCTTTGAAGAATATTTTTGTGTTATCAGAAATTACTATGTAGCTTTTAGTTATAATATTAAACTAGTTTTCACAATAACGTAATCTCTTTATCTAATATAAAACATCATGATAGCTCGTATTACAAAAAATACTTGTTGCTAAAAGCAAATGAAAAACAAACACATGATATAGTTTTTTGCAAATTCTAAGCAGTAAAAAATCAATATTGCGAACCTTTTTTCGTTTCGACAATTATAAATTGAGAATTGCGTTAAATAGTTGGCTATAAGTTTTTATTGTTTGACAAGTATTTTTTATTAGTAGTGTTTTATAAAAGTACAATGTGCGTTTATAGTCGTTACAAAAGATATACATTTCTCCGTGTAAGTTAATACTTTATTGAAATTTCCAAATGATGTTAAGTCTGACTGAAACAAGTTTTATTAAATTGAATTTCTTTAATACCATCAATAAATCTAAAGACAAGACGCTTAACAATTAACAATTTAAATTGTCTTAAATTTGTCAGAAAATTGTATTGATGTTATTTACGTGCATATTGTTACAAGATTAAATAATAAAAAGATTGATTTTGGCGCCGAAATTTGTCCAGAAACAAACTATAGAACCTTTCTGTCGGACGTCTCCAAAATCTTGCATTTTTGCGTCTTACCTTGTAATGATGCTTCCCTGAATTTTTAAAATTAATATCCTACATATACATGCAACTTAATATTTATAAAATGAAATTGATACTACATGAACAGTTGAAATATTTAATCTTTATAATAATTATATCACGTTCATATTCATCTCAGTATATAGATTATTATAAGAAAAATCTTACATTTTGCTAAACGTCTGTAATGATCTTCAGCTGATGATATGTTTCTATTTCTGGTTGCTTGAGTTGACTTCTGTCAAGACAAGTTCGTGTAATAAATGTCGTTGTCTTATTGTGAAAGGTCATTTTTCCCCTCTGAGCGATGTACACGATTCCGCAAATATATCTAGAAGAAGCTCTAGACGGTCAGGATAAAATGAGTATTAGAAGCATATATTTTGTTGTTTGTAACCGGTAATTGTTTAAACACTATCTTGCATAAAAAGAACCTAATATAGTAGACTGGTGTTTGAGAACGTCCAATAAACTTAACAAACATGCAAAATATTATCTTTAAAGAAAATAACATTGTTTGTCCATAGTCATTTTAGAAACGACTGCAAACATATGAAAGTACAATTACTGAACTTAATTTCATGGTACATTACGGCGATAAAAAATATAGGAAAAGAAACCAATTGCAGTATATCACCAACTGGACTCTAGAGTTCATTTTGCATAAATTATATATTTTACAGCTTATCAAATTGTGTGGTTCAAGATAAATGCAAGTGTATTAAAGGCACAAATGTGCCTTTGTTATAGGTATTTGATATGGGCAACAACATTATAAATGATTATATTTTCTTCCGAAAAATTATGATACAATATTTTGAAAAAAAAAATTACAGAGGTCCAGACAATACCTGGTATCTTAAATTATTGATTTCCCGTGAGATGAACTATAATATTAATATACTTTACATTATGTCAGGATAGTCAGTGCGTTTATGACACATTTTATTCATAATATCTGGCTATTATGAGATGAAAATATGACGAGTGTTGGTCCTCATTTTCAAAATCCTCTGAGGCAAAATGTTTCTTTCACAAATATGCTATTATCGCTTTGATCGTCGCGATGCATAATTGGAATTTTGGTCGATTAAATTATTTTGTCTTGTGCAAACTAAGATATGTAGTTTACATTTCCGTTTCTGTCTTGCCATAATGTCATTAAACCTGATTCTAAATTCGTAATCATTCAAATAGTCTTTGATGCGATTTCAGTAAAAGTCAGACATTTAATCTGTTTTAACTAAACATGTTCATCTTTCAAAAGCTCGTAGTTTAAAATTGAGACTATATTACTTTTAAATGGGACCCCATGTTATTTGATTAACAACAAATAATGGTTAAATTTGATGAGCTCAAACGTAGGCGCGTAACGTTATGTTATTGCTGTCAATTCAGTACTCAATACCCCCATACCAAATAACAGTCAAATCTATATCAAATATCTTTTTCAGTACTTTAATATCTACAGGCTTCCGTTACTATATCATCTCCTATTGATACTGTCAGATCTTAAAACATGTGGATGATAATCCTGATATTTTCACCAAAAAAACATTATCCTAGAAATTTTTGTAATAGCAAATTAAAAAAGCGTATATTTTTTTGAAGAAATGATGATAAAATATCTGCACAATGTGTTTTTAAAACAAAATGGTATTATTAGTATTTATTTATAAGATGAGGCAAAATAAACATTTTGAATGTCTGAACATATTTTACTCTAGTCCACATTATAATAATTCGTACTTAGGTCGAAAGTATTTTTTGCATTGTTTCAAAGTTCTTGGCCCTGTTCTTATAAGTAACGATATGTTTCAACTAAGAAATAACGCAGAATTTATTAAAAGATGACTTTAAATATCTTATTTAGGTTAACCATGTCTAAATATCTTTATAAAATACATCTTGTAAGGAATGAGTTATTTATAATCGTGCAATATCTTATATCATTTTCTGTTGAATAATTCTAGGCAAATTCACCTTGAAGGATATGTTGCAATATATGATATTCAAACATTAATCATTGCGTATGTATTTATAAGGACAATTTGCCTACATTTTTCTATTCCTGTTTTCACTAAAAAATACAATAGCCAGCCAGTACGTTATCACTACAATTACAAACTTCTTCAGGACATTGAAATCAATTAAGTCCATCCATATAAAAATCTTTCTTCCACACTTATTAAAAGAAACCAAGAAAAAGAACTTGCATTTGGGGACTTTAGTGAAATAATAACAATACTGTTATATAGTTAATAAATATAAGTATATTCTTTTTTAATCATATGCAGTTATACTCTAGCTAATCTAAGTTTCTAAGCTTCTGACATTGTTGATGTTTGACTAACCCTGTGCGACCGATTTGGTACCAAAGAATTTCAATTTGTTCTACTGGTAAATACTTTATATAATGCTTGTATATTTCGGCTAATGGGTCATCGTAGGCAAACTACTTTTCGGTTATCAAAAACTAATTAAGCTTGTGGAATTTATGTTACAGTTCTGGTTGTGACAGATTGATTATCTTAGTACTTAAACATACAACATTAAAGTATTTGGTAAGACGAAAATATACAATATTGCCGATGTAGTCATTCGCCAGCTTTACAAAAGTTTCCAATACCGAACTTGTAGTGATGCGCGCCATAATCTGTCATGACAGTGTTATCAAGCAATGTTTTCATCGTACTGCAACTGTTATATCAATTCATAGACATACAGATAGGGAATGAATATCAGGTATTTGTCTTTTTCTTTTAAATCAGTAAATAGTAAAAACAATGGCGGTCTATTCATATGGATTTCATCTTGCATTTTATAACGATAAAACATTCTTTTAAATAGGGATTTATATTTACGTTTTAACCATTTGTTTATCAACAATTTTTATGTAAAATTCAAACCAAGTAAAAATAAAATTATTTTCTTGCATTCATTTTTAAACTCTAAAATGATATAAATATCAAATTTTACGCACAACCCATTTTCGCTGCATTAAGCTTGCTCATTATAATTATTATTTACAATTTAGCGTGAAACATTTCAGATACAGTATCTATTTATTTACTTTTGCGGTTTAAAAACAAGCGCCACACATTTCACAAAAAGTAGCTAGCTAAGAAGTGAAGTAGTTGTTTATAAATTATAATTACAACCTAAACGTAACACTAAATTACCACACGCTTTATTAAACGGCAAAAGCAAAAAAGGAAAATAATCATACCGAAATAAAATTGCGCCTTTTTGAGTCGTCTTGGTATTAAAAAGGAAAGCAACTCTGTATCAGAGCTTCAGACTCCACACTCTAAATAATGTAAATAAAGAGAAATAAAAGATGTATATTAATTAAATGAAAGCAATGTGATTTGAATACAAAGACGGGCTGAAATTTGATAATTAGCACTGACAAGGTAATATTTTCCAAATTGCAACCCTTGGGACCATTATTTATAAGGCTGACCGATTATCTCAGACTGGTCCTTCTTCCATGTATTAAACTCTTCAAATAAATTTTTAAAAAATGGAAAAAAACTGAAATGTCATGGCATTTACATCTATCAGCTTTTTTAAACACAATTTTAATCTTAATTTTCTGTGGGATGTTAACTGACACATACATTTAGAATAAGGTTTGGAACATTTGTCATCGCAAACAAGCTCCGTTTTCATCAATCATTTGGATTGAGTTTATCCTATAAAAGTTGTGCTTAGCAATGAAATATTCACAAATTTGAAAATATCTTATGATACCAAAATGAAAACAAACAAAAAATTGCCAGAAAAAGAACAAATGACGGCTGAGGATGTTTCTGGTATAAAGGACATAGATATTTAGTTTTGATTTTCACCGTTGTTAAGTAAATGTTTATAATTGTACAGACTCTTTAATTATTGATATGTTGCTCTGTTGCTATGTAAACAATAAAACATTTATGTTCCTAATGTCCCGGTTCAGTTGTTTCTGAAAGTTGTCGATCTTTTGATCGATCAGTATCGTTTGAATAACACATGTTTCGTGTACTATTAGACTTATCCGGAACAACATTACATTTACTTTGCTCGTTAATTTGAATTAATTATTACACTGATAACCCAACCTGTCCTGAATCTTTTAAAACATATGGTAATTTCTACTCAAATCTATCTTTGTAAGTATCTTGTTTTTTTTTTCGACGAATGTGTTCATAAATGTTTTCGATGTTATTTAGCAAGATTGCATAAAATCTTGGTGGTCCTAGATTTCACAGTTTTGCATTTCAAAATATTTGTTTTCTTAGTTCTGTCTGTAGATTTAACTGAGAATAACCAGGAAAAGCAATTCAAAGATTGACATATTGACAGATTCCAGACATAGAATTTATTTTGTAAGTCGAAAGAGCAATCAAATGCAATGTAAATATTTAGTGATGAATAATCTGATTAAAATGTACAGAAAGAACCTGAAAATTTCTATAACATTTTCATCACAACTGGGCCTAAATTTGTTAAACAAATTAATGATCACTTCCACTTATATCCAGTAACACAAGAATGTGAAAATAACACTTGAAAGAAGTAGATTGAACGTGATTCACGCGTGAAGCCTCGGTGTATCAGTAACAAGATTTTGGTTGCTCAATCACATGTTGGAAATAATATAAAGCAAGTGGTTTGGTAAATGTTTCGGGTATACTGAAAAAAAGTAATAAAAAGTAATAAAAGTCAGCAGCAAACATTTTCCTGGATTATTTTATTTTTTGTTTATATACTTAAGTATGTATTTTCTTGAACTGACGTTTGAAGGCACATTATGCCTTAGAATTGTTTTTTATTTCTCGAAAGCTTTTTATTTTTGGTAATCTGTTATATCTCATGAAGGAGGGAAAAAATGAAAAAAAAAAAAACATACACGTTTTTGAAGCCTTGTTACCCTTCTGCCATGGAGAAGATTTGTTCTGAACTCAGCGCTCTACCGATTGAGCTATTGCGACATTTATTACTTTATTTTTACAATTATCAGTCAACCGCAAAATCAATAGGATATGAAACATTTCATTTACCTATATAGTTTTAAGATGAACTGTTCCGCACTTTAAATAAATATGAAGAAACTTCTGTTTATCATGCTCGGATTATAGTGATATAGTATTTTGTATTGAGGTCAAAATACTTCTTTGTTTACATTTTGCTACTTTAATTACAAGTTACAACACTACATTCGTAATTTGACAAGCATTAAACATGCTCTAAAACCATTATTTAAATGCTGTAAAAAGTCATGTGTGCACTTTCCAAAGATGGACAAAAATATTGGTTTGTGGTGCATGCAGTGCCTTTAAAATATTATTTTATCTCAATCCGTTTATTTTTCTATTTGTTTCAAAGTATTAAGTTACTTAATTATATTGGTCCATTTACTTTAATTCCAAGTCCCGGAGGGACCTACACACATATATAAAGTGGAGTTTAACAGCTAGCAGACGACAAATGTATTTCCTACAAGTAATTACCCGCTTGTCAGAATAACAATGTCCTAGTCTAGAGAAGAACTGTTGATATATACACAGGGTGTTGCTTATGTTTTTCTTTTAAATAACATCACATGACTTAAGTCAGAGGTGACTTCAATTCCATTGTCTAGGCCTGTTATCTTTATTACATACGAACAGTTTGTTTTTGTTGAAGCAACAGTGTATAAAGGATACTTGGATATTTTTGTTTTCATGGTAAAATTAAATTAACTCGTCTCTGTCAAAAATAATGCACAACACTGCTTCTTTTCAAAAAAATGTTCCTCCTACTTTTACTTATAGCAAAACATGGCCTTTAACGTGTTGCTCGTTTTTGCCATATACTGCAAATATCCGGCGTTACTTTTACGTTAACATCCTTCACGTTACAGATTTACACGGTGCATGTTCACATTTAAGGTCGAGCTCTGAAATTGAAAGGTTTTTCTTTCAAGGACTATATTTAAAAGAATTGTATTAGTTTCATGTTTTAATGGATACATTTTGAAAATTATTTTGATTTTAACATATCTCATTTATTTCTATCTTTAAATTGGATTGAATCACATTTGACAATGGCGTCAGATCAAATTCCTTCTCGCAAAATTTGCTCTTGTGCAAAGTTGTATTTTTGTGATATCACATTTATATCAGCATCGGACTGTATAGAAAACATATAATCATTTGGAGGGTAATATAGATTAGTCTTAAAATAATGAAGAAGACTTTTCAAATATGAATAATGTCATGAGATATATTCTGGAAAAAAAAAAGATCGAAGCAATTTGTTAAGTACGTTTCACATCCTACCTACCATCTTAAAACTCGATATTTGTTTTAAAATAGCTTTTATATAGCTTGCCTCTAAAGACGACTCAAATCGACAGTTTTTTACCTTGAATTTTTTTGGGGGCCCTATATAACAAGGTACCTTCTAATAAAAAGAAATACTCATAGACTACTGTGACTTCACTTACGCGTTTATCCAACCATTCTTCATAATGATTACATAAGAACGGACGTGCCATCAAAACAGAGAAAAAAATGATCCCACGAGAAAGCCCAAAACGGCAAAATTGAAAATGTTGCAGGCTCGGTTTGATTGAGTCTGCATATCAAGTCATATGTTTACGTCTTTTTATGGATTTAGAGGAAGTCAGATGTGGGGGAATAATACAATCGGAAAATATATGAATAGAAACAAACAGTAAATATTCTCTGCTACTGACATTTTACAAAATAAATAATTCTTACCAACGAAAAAGGCATTAAATAAAAACATTAGGACTAGAAAGACCTATAATTCTGCAACCTCTCACACATTTTCCCGAATACAGATTTATACAGGAAGTTAATTATTTCAGTTCCAACATGAATCAATTTGTCATTAAATTTAAAAGACAGTTATGCATCCATAGTGTGTAAAATCTAAAGATATTGTGCAGCCCTTCTCCATATCTATAAAGCTGCAACAAAAACTGAGATTTAAAGGTATTCGAATAAAAGGCATTGTTTACATCAATTTGTTTTCAAAACAACTCCTTTACTGCTCTAGTTTGCGACTTATATGTCATAATTTTATAGTTTTGTGAAATACAGATTGTTATGAAAAGCATATCATGTAATAAACTACCGTTTGTAAGATAGAAACAATGCTAGAAAAGGGGAGAACCCTTGATAATGCTTACACATAGTCAAAAGTCATACCTTATTTACAGTTGAAACAATTTTATGGAATAATATAATACTTAGATGTATACAATATGTTATTACCGGTTTAACATTGAATTTTTGATAACATAAACAAAAATAAAAGTAATCGAAACTGAATATTTCTGATTGACGTTAGATTTTGAAAGCTTGAAGATAAGCAAAATTGAGACAATGATGACAATCTGTATTTAATAAAAGGCATCTAACATGAATTAACCCTTTACCTCATATATACACTTTCGACCCCCCCCCCTTTTTTTAAGGCCTCAAATAGTGAAAAAATATCCTATTTGGGCCCCAAACACATGTTTTCGTTTGAGAAATGATGCTTAAAAAAGTGAGCACTTATTCGGCGCCGTCCCGCATCCAAAAGATACATCAGGGGGTTGCCAGAAGGGGGATGTTCCCACTTCTTTTTGGGGGGTTTGAAGGGGGTGGTAGTCCCCCTCATCGCCAAGAAAATTTTGGACTTGTGAGAGGCTAAAAATGACCCCAGGTCGATCATAAGGTAACGTGTAACCAACGCTGAAAAGCCTTTGACTATATCTCAATCCCTTGAGAAGTTTCAGCACTTTGAAATAAATTTTGGTGGAAAAAATAGTAATTTTTGGAAATTTTGAGATGTCCCCACGTTGTCATGGTAACAGGAAATTTAAGACTGAGCATGTCATTACAAAGGCAATGGTCCTGTCAACATTTGTGCCAAGTTTGATAAGTATTGAAGCATTTTTCATAGTTTCATAGCAGTTTGAACTGTTAACAGGAGGCTTTTCAATGCAAACGGCCATTTTTCACAATACTTAGTATGCTCATGAGGGAAAGGGTTAAAATATAATTAAACTGTTCATTTGCCAGGATATTGTGGAATCTGGACATGTATCATTACGTACAACTCTTAATGGACAATAATGTATCTAACTATCTATTAAATGACATTGCAAGTGTTAAAATTTGAGATGAAAATATTGTTTTGCTATATTTGCAGTTTAAGAAATAATGATAAGTAATATAATAAATAATATTTAGTAATATTGAGTAATCTCCGTATCACAAATTAAATTATTAAATTCCAAGAAGCAAGTATGAATCAGGTCAAATCGTTTCATAATAATAATGTTTAATATGAAAATCAGCCAAAGTGAAATATTTAAATACAACCAATAGAATACCAAATGCAAATATGTTCAGTTTTCTAAGGTCCTGGTTCCTTTTTTTAGAGCGTTACAATCATTTTGAATAAGAGTCCAAATCAACGAAAATTATTTATGATATTCTATGATTTCCCGAGAGATTTACTAAAATGGAAAGATGTAAGAGATAATCAATTATCCCATCACAAAAAACGACAAAGAAAAGATTTGTCTATTACGTGTATTTATTTCTTAAGGTTTGGCGATATTTTTGTCAATGGCTGTTAATCAAGAATATAAGGCATTTTGTTACAAAGTTCCATGTATGTCCCGATATCGGTCACATACGTTATGATAGATTATGCCATAAAGATTATTGAAGTAAGTACAGTAACAATGCTACAAGACACCAATCGCATAAGCTCCGATAACGGTAGCCAATTAATGTGTTTACTTTGTGTCAATGTACAGCAGCTCTGCCTTGTAACCAGATCTTTTTCACCCACAGAACGTAGGAAAATTCCAACCATGACGAAATATTTGTACAGTATAGACGTTTCTGAAAATATATAAATTATACGACAGCAAAAGAATTCGGTATTCACATATTAGTGGTGGGAGGGAGAGGATTTTGAAATATTGTGTTCTACATAAAGTTTAATAATGTCCCGTACCTTCTTTAACGCTGGCGAAGTTGAAAAGGCCGAGAGCGTGGTCTGCAGCTTCTTATATACGCGGCTAAATATAGCTCGCAGAGGGGTTAACTAATTGATGCAGATGTAGTACCGTCGTTTTTGGATAGAATAAATCGTTTAAACTTTTAGCGTTTAAACTGTGCATTATCCCATCACAAAAAACGACAAAGAAAGGATTTGTCTATTACGTGTATTTATTTCTTAAGGTTTGGCGATATTTTTGTCAATGGCTGTTAATCAAGAATATAAGGCATTTTGTTACAAAGTTCCATGTATGTCCCGATATCGGTCACATACGTTATGATAGATTATGCCAAAAAGGTTCATGAACGAATCGAAGAGAAAGGGAATGTACCTTCCGCCACAAAGCGGACTATCATAACGAGCAGCCTTGTCAAAAATATCGCCAAATAAATTAAAGAAACACAACAACATAATATCCCAATGCAATTTAAGCCAACAAAGTATGTGTACCATCTTATTTCCAACGTAAAATGCTTCAAATAACATAATAAATGTGCAAGTATAAGATTAAACAATAGATATTGTAATTGATTAATAATGTGTCACATAAATTGTTTTGCAAATCGTGGTCGACTCGTCCAGGAAAAACCAAAACAAAAAAACCTTTCAAATTTCTTTGATTACAGCGTAATTTAAGGGAAACTATTTTGGAAACCTGTGCCCATTTGCCATCACAGGAAAGTGACTGTCAAATACCACCGAATGTTGGGCCTCATCCTTGCAAAACAGTTAATATTTATACAAAACGATGTAAAAAGTGCGTGATACTTAAATATTTATGTAGTATGTTAAAAATTTATATAGCTATTAAGAAATTAAACGCAAAACTTGCACACTTTGAAATTGTACTTACCACAAAAAAAAATTGGCATTGAATTTTAAAGAGTTTGTCCCTCAGCGTTGTTCGCTACAATCTGATTTCAAATATGAAAAACCTGATAATATACAGCTCAGTCATTCAAGCAACAATGAATGTACCAAAACTGGTTTTGCATTAAACCTGGTACAAAGGTACTCATCTATACGTTGTATAGCATTTTCCCCAAAGTGGACAATAAATATGTCTGAATTTGGATAGAAATCAAAACATGTAACTTATTGTCTCAATAACTGGCAAAGTATCATACCGCTTTGATGCTTCCAGTATCCATGAATGTTGTCAATCTCTAGACCAAGTCAAGGGCCATCAGTGCGTTGCAATGCTCTCCCACCATAGATGAGCCTATAATCCAGATCGTGGAGCCTGAAACTAGTCTAACATATGTAACTTTCAAACACAAATAAACATTAGAACTAATAAAACATTACGAAATAATTAACGATAAGATGGATGTATGCAATAACGTATTTATACAAAGCTTAACTAAATGAATTAATGGCAGAACATACTAGTACTTATATCTGTGATAACGTTTTTATTGCTCGCCATCTACACAGAGGGAGTTCTTTTTAATACAATTCCTGACTGCACAATGACATAATATCATGGTCGAACTTATTATTAAATATAACATGTAGTCACATGGATGCCGTAATATATATATATAGGGTTTGCTGTATAACATGAAAGTTGGTGAGACTGTCCTTTCAGCATACTAAGAAAACATACTAAGAAATTTACAAACGCACGATCTACGGGTAAATGGCTGGCTTATACAATGCAAAAACCCCTAACGTAACATTTCCATCCTTATGTGTATAATCCTTATACAAATAAGGATGGAACTTGTCATGACAATTCATCACAAAGACCCGTTGACGGACTCTAAGTGGAATTAAATTCTCAAGCCAAAAGCGGGTCGCCGGGCCTAAAACGGGCAATGGCAGATCCCTTTTTTTTTTTTTTTTTTTTTTTTTTTTTATATATATAAATTTCTCAATTGCATAATACCATATGCTATATTTGATAAACAGCATAATACCATATGCCTCTTAAACATTTTGAATTACAGCACAATACCATATGCTTTCTCAATATTTAATATACTGCATAATACCATATGCTTTGCATAATACCATATGCTATTCATTTTTATTTATTTATTTATTGCATAATACCATATGCTATTCATTTATTCATTTTATTTTTTGTATAATACATATGCTTCTCAATATTTAATATAATGCATAATACCATATGCAATCTTTATATTTAATAATACTGCATAATACCATATGCTATTCATTTGTGCATTGCATAATACCATATGCTATTCATTTATATATCTTTCTTTTTTTTTTGTATCATACCATACGCTATCTCAATATTTAATAATAATGCATAATACCATATGCTATTTATTTATCTATTTATTTATTTGCATAATACCATATGCTATCTCAATATTTAATAATACTGCATAATACCATATGCTTTTCATTTGTGCATTGCATAATACCATATGCTATTCATTTATTTTTATTTTATTTTCTTTTACTTATTTATTTATTTAATACCATATGCTATCTCAATATTAAATAATACTGCATAATACCATATGCTATTCATTAGTGCATTGCATAATACCATATGCTATTCGTTGCGTAATAACATATGCTAATCATTTGTGCATTGCATAATACCATATGCCATATATATAACTTTACTGAATAAACAGTTTGTTGAAAAGTTTAAAATATAAACATACGACAATGACCTTTCCCATTTACTTATTTACATTTTGCATGTAATACACTCCGAATAAGTGCATAGTTTTCCAGCCTATTCGTTAGTATATATTAATCTAATATATGACCTACACGCGCTTGAAAGCCAGCGACCCCTGCTTTTTATATCACGAATTTGATGCCTTTATTTGACATGCAAGTAGCACCACCAATTCGAAAAGAATATGATTTAAAGTAGCCATCCTTTAGGCCATCGAAAACAAAGCCTTTTTCAGTACAGCATTAAATTGATAAGTGGTTAAAAGGACTACCGTCAAAATGGCAAATATTTGATCAGTCAACTTTGGCCTGTATTTAAGTCGCAGAATCTGTTACTATCATCAAACGTGATATCGACCTGGGTACCCGTATTTTGACCGTCAAATAATGCAGACGGATAAACCTTTCGCCTAAATATAAATTGTCGTATATTTAAGACAGATTGGTTAGTTATCACTAAGTGGAACACCTGACTCGGCACAGTTAACAAATGTTAACATTATAAATATGAAACGCCAGCCATGACGAAATCATCTAATAAATGTTCTATATTTTGTCTTTCATCTGTTTTTGAGACTTATCACTGAATAAATGTTGCAAATTTTTTAAATATAGCATGAACATGAGCCACACATCTTCTAAACCCCATAACCAGCATTAGTTATATATATACATGTATATCCATTATATATCTAACAAACCAAAACAACCCAGCCAGAGAAGACACAGATTGAAACCCGATTTTATATCCATGTTTTACCCATGTATTACGATGTCAACAGCATTGTCAAATTATGAGTACTGTACGTGACCACCAGACGGTTCAATAAAATCATTTACGCCTGACCCGTGTGGGAAAGACTTTGTTATTAATCGCAATTTTGTATTTTTTTTCTAACCGGATTTTTACAATAGTTTGATATTTGTGGATAAAGAATAGGGCCAACCGGATTTTTACAACAGTTTGATATGGGTGGATAAAGGAATGGGTCCGGTGATTTTATTATTTTTTTTTTTCTAAATTTAACTTCAAAAAAAAATCTGACTTTCTTGTGTAGCAGATAACAATTTGTTCGACTTAATCTTGTAATTATGCCCCCATTCGAAGAAGAGGGGGTATATTGTTTTGCTAATGTCGGTCTGTCTGTCTGTCTGTCGGTCCGTCCGTCGGTCTGTCGGTCTGTCCGTCGGTAGACCACATGGTTTCCGCTGATTATCTTGAAAAGTATTTATCACAAAGTTTTCATATTTTACATAGTGATTGGTCATAACTAGAAGATGACCCCTATTGATTTTGGGGTCACTAGGTCAAAGGTCAAGGTCACAGGGACCTTAAATGTCAAAATGGTTTCCACTGATTATCTTAAAAAGTATGTATCACAAAGTCACCATATTTCACACAGTGATTGGTCATAACTAGTAGATGACCCCTATTGATTTTGGGGTCACTAGGTCAAAGGTCAAGGTCACAGGGACCTTAAAATGTGAAAATAATTTCGGCTGATTATCTTAAAAAGAATTCATCACAAAGTCTTCATATTTCACATAGTGATTGGTCATAACTAGTAGATGACCCCTATTGATTTTGGGGTCACTAGGTCAAAGGTCAAGGTCACAGGGGCCTTAAATGTCAAAATTGTTTCCGCTGATTATCTTGAAAAGTATGTATCACAAAGTTTTCATATTTCACATAGTGATTGGTCATCACTAGTAGATGACTCCTATTGATTTTGGGGTCACTAGGTCAAAGGTCAAGGTCACAGGGACCTTAAAATGTGAAAATGGTTTCCGCTGATTATCTTGAAAAGTATTCATCACAAAGTCTTCATATTTCACATAGTGATTGGTCATCACTAGTAGATGACCCCTATTGATTTTGGGGTCACTAGGTCAAAGGTCAAGGTCACATGGGCCTTAAATGTCAAAAGGGTTTCCGCTGATTATCTTGAAAAGTATTCATCACAAAGTCTTCATATTTCACCTAGTTACTGGTCATAAGTATTAGATGACCTCTATTGATTTAGGGGTCATTAGGTCAAAGGTCAATGTCACATGGGCCTTAAATGTCAAAATGGTTTCCGTTGATTTTTCCATAATTGAACACTTCCATGTACCCATTTTTGGCAAGTTTCTTTAATAAAATTACCAATTATGTGAGTCAATGGCTAGAAAGGGGGGTATATGTGTCGTTCGACATTCTTGTTCAATTTTAAACTTTCTGAAATCCTGGTAATAAAATTGTGCATCAAGTTTATTTATTTCTAGAAATTGGCCACAAGCTTGTAAATATTAATAAGCGAATTTCCCAAGACCCATACGTCTGTTTAGTTATAAACTGTTTGTCGCGTAGCGTTGAATTGCGACCTGAAACGGATATTATGACCGTTAGTATCCGGTCTTATCTGCAGCTGACTTAAGTTGGTCTTCAAACGAAAACGCAAACTCCTCGCAGCGGCCACTCCCCCCGATCAGTACAGTAACCACTGCCACCACAAGTAAATTCGGTCGAATATAGCCAGCCATGACGAAATCATCTAATTTTCATTTTACTTTTAATTTTAAAATAGAATACTTTATAACATTTTAATTTTATTTCAATAAATAGTTATGCTTAATGTACAAAATGTAAAAAAAAATATACGTATAAAATTATTTTGTAAACATAACGGAAGATATTTTCACTGTGACACCGTATGTATAGTAAACAATGGCAGGAGTTAGACAGTTATTAAACGATTGCGCAAAAGATTTGATCCAGCACTTGTTTTAAAGTGTAAACAAATTGTGTTTTGAACATATTTTGTCTGGTAAGGATGTAATTATTAATCTGCCAGTTTGATTCCTTGGCGTTCTGAAACTGGCCGCCATGTTTCTGTCACATGATACAACTATTGTCACGTGATTTCAGTGGTGGCAGTGGTTAAAGTAGCAAATCAAGACGTAACCGCCGCGAGGAGCCTGACAAAAACGAGGACCAGTCTCACCAATAATATTATAGATAAATGCAGAATGATGCCCTTGACATTTTAGGCAGAAATGGGTATATTTACATGATTTATCTAACCAATAACCTTACTGGTTAAAGGCAAACAAGGAAAGCAAGGTTCGAATTGTGCAAGGGTTGCATGACAATCATTCATAATACCGGATCTACCGTCTGCCAAGACAGTCATTGAATAGACTTAAATTGTCTATCATAGTTGGACCATCCTGAAATTGATGAAACTGTAAAAGAGTTTGTGTTACTTCTGGGCGTTTTTCAATACATATTGACATTGATTGACATGGATGTGATGAAGCCTGTGACCAAGGTTCGATCCCTTCTACTAAAGCTGGGAACTCATCACTGGACGATACAATGACTGCGCCCTTAATGAAATGAATGTTTTGTTTTTGAATTTCACCCGGGCCTTTTCTTAATAAGGAATTTAAACAATAAATTAATTAGTCCCAGATTTTATCTTTCACAGAAGCAGAAACATGTGCCGTTACCATAGTCCCAGCACACGTTTCAACTTTATCTTTTACTACAGCTTGTAGATCAAAAGAAGTGTCACCTGAATCTGAATTGTTACCACATGTACTAGAGCCAAATTCCAAACTAACAGGAAATTGTTCATTTCGTTACTCTTTGCTCCAGTCCTTTTTGCTTCCACTTCCTGCTGCATATTGTTTGTCCTCGATGACTTCTCTTTGATTTTGGCATATCGCTCGTTATAAATGCAAATAGAAATCAATAGAATTTAGGTAAATTAGTATAAGACTAGTAGATTTAAAGCAGCATGCCTCCAGATTCAAGCTTATGTTCATGAAAAGTTTGAAAATGTATTAAAAAGTAATATAATGTGAAGCAAACAAAGAAAGTAATTTACTCATTGTAAACAGCATTAACAATCCACGTAAAATACCAAAAAAGGTCAAAATATACATAAATACCTCTTACTGCGTAAGTAACGCAGTAGAATTATAGTCATCAATACTGCAAAATAAACAGTGTCTATACTAGGGTTTGAAAAACAGGGGGAGGGGGGATTTTTATCGAAAGATTTGTTCTTTTTCCTTCTTTGTCTATGCAAAATTTCCCCCCTTCCTCTCAAAAATTACGGGTGAATTATCAAAAATAGGGGTGAATCTTGAATCTTTTTACTTCCCTTAAGATCTTAATACATTTTTATAACATTGAATTTCTTGATATATTTTGGCTCATCATGGAGGCGTGCAGCTTTAAGATCGACTAAGAAATGATATCATATGCATATATAAAATACCTAAAATAGATCTAGCAAACATACCACTGATGCCCTATCAGTTAAATATGTTTACCAGTGGCAATATTTGTACACTCAGTGGGTATGACGTAATTTGTGACGTAAATTAATTTTTACGCTACAGTACCCTACTACATACAGTAATGTTAAATATTCTCTAAAATATTATCGTCCCAAACTAACGAACTTAAAATATATCTAAATCTAGTAGATCTAGATCTATTAAATATCGAAATTCATTTAATTGATCAAATGTATAAGGCAGCGACTAAATGATAAATAGATCATGACCAAATTCAAAACAACTTGCCCACGAGGACCGACTTTAAATTAAACCTTTAATTTCCAACAATGAAATTTGTAACTTGCTTGTGCAAAAACAACAATAAAGAAACTTAATTAATTTGAAAATGACGACAGGTCATTATCTTTCCAGTTTAATATTCAGTGTTTTGAAATATTGTGTTCTACATAAAGTTTAATAATGTCCCGTACCTTCTTTAACGCTGGCGAAGTTGAAAAGGCCGAGAGCGTGGTCTGCAGCTTCTTATATACGCGGCTAAATATAGCTCGCAGAGGGGTTAACTAATTGATGCAGATGTAGTACCGTCGTTTTTGGATAGAATAAATCGTTTAAACTTTTAGCGTTTAAACTGTGCATTATCTGAATGTGCAAATAGTTTGCATATTGTTCAGACAAATCTAGTTAACAAAGATCAGTCTTTATCATTGTTCCATAACAATAAGACGTCTTATATAATCAACATGTCTTATTGCATATGTTTTATTCCACAATTTTCTTATCATATTTGAAAAGAAAAAAGATGAATCAATTCGCTTTCGTCTTGATTTAAAGAATTAGAATTTATTACACCTATCTGGTGTGGGTTTGATCCCCGGGAGATGCTTTGGTAGTTTAGCACGGAGGAAGGTAGTCTAGTACCGGTGTAACTCACCAGGAACGATGGTTAGGAAACTACCCGCCTATATGACTGACATACTGTTGGGAAAAGGCGTAAAATGAAACAAACAAACAAATATTACACATAAAATGCTACAATTCACATGACAAACAAATTATAAAACATACATTAAAACAAATAACAAGACATGTATGTCAATAATAAAGCCATGTAAATAAACATTATATGTGAAGGATAACACGAAAAAAGAGTTAAGATAAACCCTTGTTTCCATTGTGGTCCTAACAAATATCATATTGCATGACATAGGAAGACTAGCTTTAACATTTTGACATAAATTTAAAAAAGAAAATACATCTGCAAAAAAGATGCAACTGTTTAAGAGCCAGGTTAATCAACCAGCGAATAAAAGAATGCATCCGTCTTTATTATCCGTTTTATGTCTTTCATTTCTATCAATGACTTTGAGAAAAATATGGATGCTATAAAATGATATAAAACGGCTGATATGACAAATGTGAGTTACTAATTTCTGTTAATACACATAATGTTTTAGTTCAGCATCGAAAAAAATCATATTTATCAATTAAACAATTGTAAGGCAAACACTCGACAGTATAAAAATCATGTTGTCATGCAGTGGAGAAATTTAAGTGTTTTTAAAACCTACATTGCATTTGCATTTTTAATTCATTTTTTTATTATATAAGAAGCTTAAGTTCATACATGTTATGCTAAACGTATGCAAAAATACTGTAAATTACTGTTAACTTAATAGTAACAATTATTGCAACACCAAGTGCAATTTCATTGATGGACACATATCTTGCAGGTAAGAAATTAAGCGTTTTATGCACTTTGCAGTATTAATTTCTTATAAGCAATTAAGCGTTGTATGCACTTCGCAGTATTTATTTATTTATTATACATATATTAGTTATCTCTTGCCCTTGAATATGCAGAAACAGTTTGAATACCATATGCAACCAGATGCCTTATGATATTACAAGATTGTATGTCATTTTATATATGTTGATAAATTAAATATCAAACATATCAGTTCGCCAACATGTTGCCTTAAGCTAAAACATAAGGGAAATATTTCATTTTATTACTCTTAAAATGTTAATATATTCTCTACGGATTAAGATGATATTTTCCGCACATTAAGATGATATTTTGCACACACATTTGTGTTGTAATAATGGTAAGAATGATTCAATGAAATATCACATCAAACAAATTTAATGTCTGTTTTTTTGCTATTAATTTTTTATCGTCTACAAACATGATAAAATATCAAATGTTAAAACTGTATACTAAGTTGAACAATAAAACAGTCTGTTTATTGAAGTAAACTGAATACGCGTATGCTAAAGATGGTGAATACAATATGTTGCATCTGAGATATTAATTTATGTGTTAATGTGGTGGTTTTCGGAATGTTACTGCTGCCTGGCAGGTATTATATTTATGTTTACCACATGAAAATATTTCACTAGAATATGGCAATATATCACCAATTAATAATATTAATGTCATCTCAATGTTTACTTTTGTAATAGGCGATTGTTTTATTTTATTACAAATCATTCAGCACATTAAATAAATTAAATCCTTTCTAGTCTATATTAAAGATAAAAAATAATTTGCAGAAATAAGTAAAAATGGCCAACTTGAAACTTCATAGGTGGATATACCTCATTAAGGAGGAGTGCAGTGCATAAGAATGATAACCCTACCCTGCATAATTTTTGAGTTATTGCCTTTTATTATTTTTCAAAATTAATTTTTGTCCAGAGCATAACTCAAAAAGCCTTTACGATATCAACATGAAACTTCATAGGTGGATATATCTCACTCAGGAGGTGTGCAGTGCACAAAAATGATCTCTATGAACTCTACCTTTCATAATTTTTAATTAATTGCCCTTTGTTATTTTTCATACTTAATTTTTCACCTGAGTGGAGCATAACTCAAAAAGCATTTGAGATGTCAACATGAAACGTCAAAGGTGGATAGAGCTTATTGAGGAGGAATGCTGTGCGCAAGAATGATAACTCTACCCTGCATAATGTTTGAGTTATTGCCCTTTGTTATTTTTCAAAATTAATTTTGGTCCAGAGCATCTCTCAAAAAGCCTTCGAGATATCAAAATGAAACTTCATAGGTGGGTAGATCTCACTCGGGAGGTGTGCAGTGCACAAAAATGATAAAATGATAACTCTAACTTTCATAATTTTTTAGTTATTGCCCTTTGTTATTTTTTATACTTAATTGTTCACCTAAGTGGAGCATAACTCAAAAGTGTTTGAGATGTCAACATGAAACGTCATAGATGGATAGATCTTTTTGAGCAGGAATGCTGTGCTTAAGAATGATAACTGTTCCCTATATAATTTTTGAGTTATTGCCCTTTGTTCTTTTTCATACTTTTTTGTCCGGGGTTTTAATCAAAAAGTGTTAGAGGTATCAACTTGAAACTTCATAGGTGGATAGATCCCATTGTGGAGGAGTGCCGTGCACAAAAATTATAACTCCATTCTGCATATTTTTTTTTTAAATTAATTTTTGTCCAGAGCATAACTCAAAAAGCCTTTGAGATATCAACATGTAACTTCATAGGTGCATAGATATCACTCAGGAGGTGTGCAGTGCACAAGAATGATAACTCTACCTTTAACATTTTTTTAAGTTATTGCCCTTTGTAATTTTTCATACTTAATTTTTCACCTGAGTGGAGCATAACTCAAAAGTGTTTCAGATGTCAACATGAAACGCCATAGGTGGATAGATCTTATATAGGAGGAATGCTGTGCTTAAGAATGATCCCTCTTCCCTATATAATTTTTGAGTTAGTGCCCATTGTTCTTGTTCATACTATTTTGTCCGAAGCTTATCTCAAAAAGTATTTGAGATACTTGAAACTTCATAGGTGGATAGATCTTACCTAGGAGGGGTGCAGCACACAAGAATGATAACCTACCCTGCATTATTTTTCAGTTATCGCCCTTTGTTATTTTCAGCCATCAGTATTCACATAGGTTTCAAATATGTAATCACTTCAGCCATCAGTTTTCATTACCAAAATACCTCTTAAAATTGATTTTTTCTGCTTTACTGCATATACATTCTTCCAATGAGCAAACACATTCGGCGGGGGATGGCCATGTTGACATGGCTCTTGTTTCCTTGAAATTGAAACTGTTCCTGTAATTATACTCTTTCGTCAATAAAATATACTTTATGTTTAACAAACTATAATTTTGAGCATGTTATTTCAAGATGGCATTTTCAATTCATATTTAATGAAACGCTATTAATATGTAAATGTATTACAAACTGGCACTGCGTACAATGACTGGTGCATATTTTATAATATTAAGATTTTATTACTGGTCAGTGGGTCTTATATGGTGGACGGTAGTTTGAACTTGACAGTACCGTCCATGAACATGCTCAATCAAACCGAGACTGCAAGATTTTCAATTTTGCCGTTTTGGACTGTCTTTATGGATTCTTATTTTCTCTATTTTAGTATAAATAAAGAAATCAAGTGGCATGAAATCAGGCAGTTAATAATTTGCTCGCTGCAAGCAAACGTTTTTATTACTTTCATTTACTTGTTTCAAACTGTACGTTTTCTAATTTAGTTTCAGGATATGCGATATGGATCCTGAATGTTTTCTTTTAAGATTTTATTCTTATTCTTTTCTATTTAAAACCAAGAAGATAATATATTTTTGATTTAATATAAAAATATGAAATTTGTTGCACACAATAGAATTATATTAAGCATTGTACTGTTGCATGTGTTGACGAAATATTTAAATGGAAAACATGTCAAAACAATATTCATGATTTCACATACTAAGAAAAATAAGACAGATAGAAGTGTCTTAATTGATTTAGGGCTATTAAACAGTTTATAGTGATTGGACACTTAAGAAAACGATACAAAAAATATATTAAAATTTTCATTAGTTGTGGAAATCCTTAAAATTCTCCTAAGACGTAACTAAACATTCTGAAATAAGCAATTCTGGAGAATATGAAAACAATTTTCATGTTTTCACATACTAAGAAATCAGAAAGTATTTCACAAAACCATTATGGCAACATCGCTTGCATGCTACTGTCATGCACAACTTATGTTGACAATAAGGATTCAGTAAATGTATGAAGCAGTATAAAATCTGTAGTATGCCTCACTTCTATTTTACCCTCAAATCAAATTTGTAGAGACATTATGAAGTAATGGTATTAATTAAATACTGTTAAAGCGGAAATATATGTTAGGAAAGTTCAGTTAAATGCTAATATTTTGAATTACGTCCATTATATAATGTTCAACCTAGAGATGAACGAAGGCAAAATGAAGTTTTAAGTTACAGTTAATTATCAGCACAAAAATGCAGTTGATTACGGACATGCAAGAAACACATTGGTTTCAATTGATTTTGTTTTGGCGCAAAGACATGTTCTTGTGTTTACGATACTCCAATTTTTAATAACTGTACTGCTTACGTGTCGAATCATTAAAGTTTAGATATCTGTACATTTTGAAGCATATTTTAAAAAACGTACAACAACAACTATTCTTGAATTATATACAAAAATGCAATATTAGGGATTTTTCGCAAACTCCTCTATCAAATTAAAGTACATATAAATTATGTAGAATTGTAACACGACCCACATTTTTACCATTGAATAAAGAAGAACCAACAGTGTTTGTTATTATGTGATAAAGTCACAGTTGACGTTCTATATTTAGATATGTGACGTAATCATTATACATGTGACGTAACCACTAAAAGAATCCGAAGCGCTGAAAATAAGTACGGAAACAAATCAGCCGCAATATTGCTTAATATCAGGTACGGCAGCATTAAGTTGTTGATGTCGTGTTAGAATCGAAAAAGTATATCCAAATAGGTGATTTTATCGCTCAATAACATCACTGTTTGTCGTTCGGATGCGCATCATAATATTCGTTATTATGTTCGTCGCATCCGAACGACAAACAGTGATGTTATTGAGCGATCAAATCTTTATTTGGGATATGTTGTTTCTTAAATAGAGAGGGAATTGCTTACACGTAAATGTGACGTCTGTGACACAAACAATTTCCTTACACCATTTTTCATAGCATCACCTTTGTTGCGCTTAATACAATTTTGTGAAAACACAGATAAGCCTACGTTTTCCTTTTGATAAATGGCAGAGAAACACGTCCCCAATTATTACCAGAAGAAAAACAAGAGACTGGAATTATAATTGAGTAAAGAAATAGTTTTACAAGATGTATTTACGCTTACATTACAACAGAAGAAAATAATTCAGTGTTTCAAATAACATTTTTGATGATGTCCATGAGGCAAACACACTTAATCTTAAAAAATGTTATAGGCATAGAAAAAACATTACAAATTAAAGACAATAAGTTATATTACATATTAGCAAAACTATTTTTTGTAAATGAATTCATCAACATTAGAACTTTTTTTTTAAAATTGGCTCTATTATACTTTGATACGCTTGTTGGAAAATGTATGTATACATTGAGATAGTTGTAAACGTGTTTGATGGATTTTGTTTTGTTTACTCATTAAATCTTTCAGCAAAGAAATTGCATGTTATTTTACGTAAAAATATCAAAAATAAATGTTTTTAAGAGAATTGAACTTGTTACACCTTATGGCTACATTATGCAAAATTGTATCTTACAATGACGTCGCAAATATGATAATAACCTTACCACGTTTCTTGTTAATATGATAAGAAATAGAAAGAGCACCGAAACACGAGGCTATCTGATTTGTACGAGGGGGCGTAGCCCCCGAGTATTAATCAGATTGCCGAGTGTTTTGGTGTTCTTTCTCTTTTGTATCATAGTCAAACATAAAAGCACGTTCCCTGTTGTCACAATATGAAACCCCGGCAAAAATGAACCAATGAACGAACATCTGAATATGTTATTTCTGTCGCTTTCCCTTTCTCTGCCGTCACAATATGTAAACCCCAGCAAAAATGAGCCAATCAATGGGTATGCTCTGGAGTGCGGGTAACTAATACATGTAATACCCGCACTCCAGTTAACGCACGGTGCATGTATATGTATACGATTTAACCGAGACACATTTTCAACAGAAAGGTCTCCAAAATATGATACAAAATATATTAATTGTACAACCCTGAAACACGCATTATGCAGTAAGTTGTGCCCAAATGTAAACCTTATTATTAATAATTGAGACGAAAGCTAAAAGAAAATTTGCAGGAGGAAGAAATAATTTAAGGTTTACCTCAATGCTCGATAAGCACAAATATATATACATTCTGAAAATATTACATCTAATGGATTTGCTTGATATATCAATGTTCATTTGTATCATTTGGTTCGTTGTATTTAAAATCAGCAATGCACGGTCGCTAACTTATCTAATGCATCACCTTTTATAACCTATGCTTCAATAGCATAATGCATAGATCCCTGACCGATCTAATTCTTTTTATCAAATTAGTGGATACAATAACAATTTAATCACAACCTATTTGTTAACAAAAGAGCACATGTCAATGTTTGTGGTTAAATCTATTGTTATTCAAATAAAAGGTCAGAGTAGGGACCTTTTAATACTGGTGTATATTGATTAAAATTGTATTCTTTTTTTTCCTAAGTCTGGAAACTTAATTTAAAAAAGAAACTATTTATTTTAACATTAAAACGTGATAATGAGGATAATTATATTGTTGTTAGTAGCAGAAATGTCATTGACAAACGATAAAGGCTTAAGATAATACACAAGGTAGTCCGAGTTTACTACACATACTACAAGACGTTCATTGAAATAAAATTAAATAATACAAATATTTCAACGTTACGTTGGGTAACTTCTTTCGATCTTTGGATACAACAAAATGTGCACTATTTCTTGTTTATAGACAGATGATACGATAATTCAATGAAATTACTTTTAATTATTAAAATGATTATTCAATATTTTGAAACGTTGATCCCTAAAGATAACAATATTTGTCTGAAATGTGTGGCGGTGTTTCAATAAAAGTAAATAGGTAAAAGCACTAGACAAGTCAATCACATTTAACTGTCAAGTCTAATCTATCAGTGTAGTCACTTTCCATTTCACAACGAATCTTCTGTAGTTTCATTCAAAGTAGTTTGATTGAGATGTTAATCTTAAGACGGGAATTGAAATAATGAAATGTTTAACTTTTTTAATTATCTTTTTATTGATGTCTGACAAAAATAATGTTAAAAGATGTTTGTACATTTACGTATAAATCCTTACAGTAAGATAAGTAAGATAAGTAATTACTGAATACTTCATTGTTAGTACTTTATCTTAGGCATTGAGGCACTGAACAAGTAACTTACCAATCTGATCTGCTCGTCTTCGCAATAAACCGCGATATATTGGTACTGATTTCAGCCACATGGTAACAAGGCGGCCTTCACGTGCAATCTTTGTAGCAAAAGTGATAGAGATATGTTTTTTATACATTCGAAGAAAACATCACAGTGATTATATAAAATCAATAGCAGTCAATTTTCCTTTTAAATCAGGCATAGACAAAGGTTGATGAAGTTGTATGAGTTGTACTATTTTATCGCGAATGAACCAGATAACTTGTGTTGGTATATTCGTTTTCTACGCACGGGCCACAAGTATATCTGAAGAGCCGATCTTTTTCGAATGATTATTAAATATATAATAATATTTAAAAAGTTGAAATTCATAACTAAATAATATAAAATTCCAATTCTGTTTAATGTGTAGAAAATTTAATTTCCATGTTTAGCCGATTTAACACAAAATGGTATAACACAGTTGTCTTTGACTTCATTACTTTTCATATTAAGACAAAAGGCGTCAGAAAGTAACTCAGTGCCGGTGTTATTTCAGGAAGAAAATATTATTTGGAGCAAAATGTATGATAAATAGTCTGCGGTACGAACATTGCCAGTATATCATTTGTCACATTGTCACCTTCTCAGCAATAACGATCGTTTTGCTGAAAAATTGAGAGAAAAAATCTGATTACTGGCAGGGTCATGGTATGTTTGATAAATTGTTTGTATGAAAAACATGTGATACATTTTGTATGAAAGAAAAGACGCAAGTTTTATATAGTCTATCAAGAAACAATTAAGATTCTTCTTGGAGCGTGATAAGACAGATGAGGGTTGGGTGCCTTATAATTTGATTAAATGACTGCCATGCAAATATTATGCCACGGTATAATTGTCTGTTTGAATAAAATGCATCATGTTAGGAATAATTGTTGATTATATGAATTTGAACTGTACAAACTGAATGGAAGTATAAGATGATTGCACTTAAACAAGATACAATGTGTATTTAGATTTGTCTAGAGTCTTATCAAGAATATAACATACTGGTTATGTTTTTGTTTATCGGAAAGAGAATTGCATAATTATCGAATATTTGCATAAAATTTCACTAATTTATTTTATTCAGGATATTTGGTAAGGAAATGTGAGTTATAATAATTATATTGTTTAAACAAGATTTTTTATATGTCTTGAATCCCATCAAGCGTTGGGCATTATTCGCTTTGTATTCAAGAATCGCATGCGAAAACACCCTAAAACAAACAATACTATTGTTCGTGATAATTTTAAATGGAAAAAAAGATGAACGAGATATCTATACAATTAACCAATTGGAATAGTAATATTGTAAATGGTTATAAGATGGTTTCAGAATAAAAGCTGAAACTCATTTTTGGAGAATTGAGAAATAATGTTACCACGTGGTTTCTGAAGGAGGAGATTAAAAACTAAGGATCAAAGAACATTAATTCATTTTGAAGCAGAACTTTTAATGTTTTATGAATTTACATGCAAGTTCTTTAATCAATAAAATATATAAACATGTACAATTAAGATACATAGATTATTAATGGTCGTTGTACAATGTAGCTGTCAAACATATAACTTTAAGAATTGGGTGAAGTGAAGATTGTCGGATAGAAAAACAATATATTATGGCTATAGAAAAAAGTTACATGTGTAGGAATAATCCGTTAAGGAATATTTCATTTATATATGGAAAACGCAAGACACATCTCCTTGGTAACATTTTGCCAGATTTATCTGTATGTTATTAGTTAATTATATTTTTTTTGTATTTACATCTTTTACTTAAACGGATTTTGCAAACATTGAAAACGTCGTAAAGGGTATATGTTGATGTTTTAATTAAATAACATTGATTTCATTTAGTTGAATTATTGCGTTCATAATAAAAGCATTACCTTTAGATATGAGCCAATTAAATGAAAAACTACGTACAAAGTAGCTAAATCTGAAACAAAATTTTGAAATCATTACAACAAATATATTGTTTGTAGTAAATATTGTTTAAATTAATAGAATGTAATGAGTAATGATAATGAATAGCAGCTGAGACCAAGCTAAAAATATTCCACTGATAAGCAACTAATGTAAGGTAAGACGTTCGTTCACTATACATGATTTTGTTATATGTGACAGCAACCACGACCATGTAAAAGCGAGGTATCTTTCTTGTACATATATATTTGGTTGTTGCAAATATAGAACTTTTATATTAATCCATAGGCAAATTCTTAGTTTTACTTCAAATTGCATTAATGTTAAGGTTTTTATTCTTCTTCTTAAGACGCCATATTGCAACATTATTTCACAATTCTTCTAAAATGCGTTTCATCCCACCTCATTATCATTTATTTGTATGTCTAAAACAAAAGGTTTATTGTATAAAAATCCCCTTTGTGTTTTCTTTCATTTTAAAGTATTACGAACAAAAATGTTGTCTATGTGTAAGTGCTAATTGCATGCGATTCTTGAATATAAAAGTGTCATATCCAATATTTGATAAGGCAACATAATGGCAAATATTTGCATTAAAATCATTTCATCAAATTATCAGTCACCTTATATCTAACTCTCATCTGTCTTGTCAAACTCCCAAAAGTCTTTGTTTTATTGTTTCTTATGTTTATGTTTTGTATTTAGAAATACATTGAATATCGTTTATACCTTAGATTTATCATACATACTTTAAGATTACTTTTCTGCGTTTTCCAGCAAAACGATCGTTATTGGTGAGAAGGTGACAATGTGACAAATGATGTACTGACAGTGTTCATGGCACATACTTTTTGTACTCATCTTGCTAAGGGGATTAAATCTTCTACATTATGAAACAATTGGATTTTAAATTTATTTAATACAGAATTTGTTTCATCATAACCATCTTGTCAGTAAGTTGTTCAGTGCTTATGATAAATAGAACTTGGTTGTTTCAAAACGGTAGATGTTTTCAGATCGATCCTTGTGCATATAGAGTTATATGTTAGTATGTAAAGAGAGTTTTCTTTAAAAGCGTAAAATGGGGTGTGTATAAAATATAGAATAACACAGAGCGTTTCAATATAAGGCAAACAATTCATCTATGTCATTAAACACATACATCTGCAGTGCATCTATGTATCAATTTTCCTTCAATAACTGCTGTGTTATCAATCAACAAATGAATATGTCTTGAAGTAATGTTTTATTATAAGGTCGGTTATTTACCAAAAGTATTAAATTACTGTTTTGTATTTTAAACGTGTCCATTGTGCCATAGAAATGTTTTTATTTTTATTTCTCTAATTACGAAAGCTTTTTCAATTTTGGTGTATTTTTATAGTATCCAAAAAGTTACTCTTTGACCAAATATCTGAACCATGCTTTTAATTGTGTTGCTTTTGTCAATTATTACAGTTATAGTTATTATAATTAATATTTCATATGGAGATCAAAATACGAATTTGTTTACATTTTGCAACCCACCTTTTTGACAAACATGTTTCAAATTTATCGCTATTTTCGTAAGGTAACATGCATCTAACATTATCTAAATCATTATTATACATTATACAATTCATGTTTGCCCTTTCGAAGGAAGAAAACATCTATTCAATGTGCTTTAAAATGAACTAGCGTACAAAATACTATGAATCCCTTTCAATTTTGATCTTAATTAAAGACCAGTCGGATTGTGTTTGAAACAAGTGTTGTCTATATTATCCGTCTGAGTTCCGAAATGATAAGCCGATTCATAAATTTATTTTGGCAGATACCATTCCAAAAAATATAATAATAGTGCATGGGAATAACCTATAAAACAACAATTGAGACATAAAACAAGCAACCATTTAGATAATTTCATTACAAATATGTCACAAGAAGTCATTGGCTGTTATTTACGAACACTTTTATAGAAGATTAAATAGACATAACATAGTCAGTGGCGCCAAAATCTATATGCAAATCAAATATTCTAGCTACGTCTAAAATATGATATTTGTTTTACACACAAATACCCATTTCTTTAGGAATGCGTTTGCGATTAAGAATACCAAACACAATTCAACAAGTTTTATGTCATACGCTATTACGCTCTTTTGTTTTTATCCCTCTTAGAGCAGCACATGCTTAACTGAATCGTCAAATGTTGGGTCAACTCAGAAGTTTTAAATTGTCAAACATAGTACACTTGAGTTTATCAGTTCCATTTACTCTGACAGTTTTCGGAGATAAACGTCTGTCAATAACTGAAAAGATGTTTGGAATAACTGTTAAAGTTATCTTCATGTAGATAAAGTGTCACTCAATAGCGTTTATTAAAGGGATGGCCGTACTCAAAGACTGACCTTTACTACGATGTCTTGAAATGTTTAGTCAAGCAAGTTCTTGATGAAAATACTCGAGGATAGAGCATTGTATTATATACATAAAAATGTCGAGGTTACAATTCATATTTGAACAAAATAGCATAAACAATGACATCATAAATTTTAAGGCAAGAATTTCTATACGTCCTTGGTGGGATTTCTTAGAACAAGTCTGGGTATATTACAGCGATTTTCACCGATACCGATAACTTAAATAATGTACCCAGTTTGTTTGATTAAAACAAATTTTGTAACGATCTTCAAACATTTTATACATTCGAAATATACATGTACACCAACAGCTTCAGGTGCATCACTTTAAGATATGTTCAATCAATGTTGTTTTTATTCATCAGTACTGTAATTTTTGGCCAAATGTGTTTTACTACAATCGTGATTCACATTTCAATAAGTCAAATGAATTAAGATACTTTGATATGAGTTTTTTAATAAAATGAATAAAGGTATGCTTTAAAAAACACATGCAAAATCAGAGACTATAATAATTCTATATTCAATATTATTTAATGCAAACGGGTAGATAAATATCAACATAAGTTCTGTGTTCTTACATGTATCACGCAAATATCAGGGAAAGTAAATAGTAAAGGAAACGGTTAATTAACAAATGGGCGAACAGGGGCCTGAAACGTATCTTAGCAAAGTAACGACTTTTCATAGACTACATAGTCATACAGATAAGACAAACAAATAGCTACTATGTGTATGACATCTAGAAGGAAAGACAAAAATAAAACAATATTTACTTGACATTTGCTGTGCTTTTATTGTAGAGTGCAAAGAAAAATTAGGGGAAAACATAAGCATTGTATGGCAATTCTTAGACATAAAAACAAATAAATGCCTAAATACGTTTGCTCTCTATTGTAGTGACGCTCCAAATGAAATAGCCGTTCAAAATAACTATGTAGGAGCAAACAAATTCAAGGCTAGACCATAAGAGTCTCTCACACCAGCCTAAAGCAGTTGTACATATTTGTGTTCCTGTTTGATTTGAAAAAGATTTGTAGCAGCCAACATAGCTGCAAGATTTAACTGGCATTATGTGAATGTTTAAAATGTAAAAGTTAATATTTTCATTTCTTTGAATCAGATTGCTTCAAAATTATTGTCTTATCTATAAATACAATCTAAGCCTGATTAAATATTTACAAGAATATGATGGAACCTAGACAATAACATCATTATAACGATTGGATTGCGATCATGATCAATACTTAAATTTACGAGAACTTTACGATACATTCAGCCGGATGATTTTAAATGAGATAACATCGTGTAATGGTCCATACGCTTTGCTGCACCTTTAAGGATGTGAGTTATTCTACCTTAAAATATCATAGAATGCAGGTAATGTTTTTTTACTAAATAAAAATATTAAAAGTTTTTCAGATAATTTGATAAAAATTCAATGATTCTCGGATGTTTTGTATTAATATCTAAATTAAAAGGGATATAAATAGGCTGATGCCCTAACATTATGAAATTTTCAAATACATAATTGATCATTTCGATTTATTTTATCATTGATTTACAAATTTTAAAAAAAATGCGTCTGAGTTTGACTGGGCAGTCATAATTTACGGTTTGATTTTCATTCAGCTCTTCATTGAAAATATTATGACAACAATTGTTATACTGTATAAATGTATGTCTGTATGATGATATCAAATTAACACTTTATTAGATACATCTTTTACTTGTTTGTATTTGACTGTTTTATATATATTTCCATTTTGATTTTATTTTAAATGATCCAGATGTTTTAGTTATCTGTCAGCTTTCGTAATCATGAATTCTAATGCATTTTCCCGCATTTTGCAAAATATTAATAAACAATATAACAAATATATCAGACTAGAAAAAAATATGCAAAATCAACAAATATTCATATTTATATGAAACAACGTGATTATCGCCATTTATGAGAAAACTTCTGTTATATTGTCAAGAATGTTTTGTTAGCAGAAATACCAATTTGGATGGCAATATAATATTTAATACTGCTTTACTGTATGTTGAAATTGAGTTATTATGTTATTCTTTTGTCAAAATTAGTTTGTACTACTAACATCTTGTCAGATGCGGTTTTACTCAGTATGTAATTTGCCCTAATAAAAATAAGGATCAATTTAGAAAACGCTTTAGGCAATAAACAATCTTCCATGTATATTTGTAGATCTATAATCATACACGACAAGTCAGTTAAAAATCGTTACAAAATATATAATTTTGGAAACACTTTCATAAAAGAATGCGAAGTCTTCCTTTCTTCATTTAATTTAACGAGTGTAGCCCTATTGCCTCTGTTTATTCAGATTAACAAAGATATATTACATTAGATAGCTACTGATTGATGATATACATTTTGAAAATCCTAAACTATTTACTGTCTGTACATAATGTTTATATTGTGGCAAACTAGATTTAGGTTATTTGTAAAGGGCGAATAAGTTTGATAACGTCCGTGTAAACTAAAATCAATGGCAGATTACTGTATAGTATATATCTCCAGACTTATTATTTCCTTCGATATTTTTAGACAATTTTGTCGGAACAAAATACAATAATAACAAAAAAAGTGCATTAAGAGAGGACTGAACATGTAGTAGAAGGTGTGGAATATGTTTAACAAAGGAGAGTGAAATTAAATAACTACATAGATAATCTGGAAGCAAACCAAAAATGTTGTTTACCTTTAGATTAAATCAGAAATTGTAAAAATATTATATGATGCACAAGAAATAGTAACTAACACACTAACCATGACTTACATCACATTTATAATTCTGAGATGGTATTACTCAATTGTTATACTAACCAGAAAACAGTAAAAAAAAATTTACATAGGTATCTTTAAATTGAAATACAATTCCCTGCTCATACCTAAAACAATTAGACAGAATGCACTTACCTATACTTTCTGATTGTAATATTTTAACATTTAAAACGACCCTATTTTAATAAATGTTCTTTTCATGTCAATACGGAGCTGCATAACAAGAACAAATACAGAATTTATTTTCATCGAGTGATATGAAAATAAATATTTCACAAGTGGCAGTAGCCATGAGGTCACCAAAATAAAACAGAGGCAAAATTGGCCTTTATATCACATGTATGTGATAATGACTTACATCAAGTTGGTATGTAGACTTCAAAATGGTATATTATAGATTAGTATAGATCTAACAATCGATATTATGATTACTTATAACCGTAATTATATGTAACAGAAGTATTAATATAGACAAATAAAACAGTATTACGTTAATTATTTTACACTGGATCCCGACAAAGATTTCCAACAATGTTCAAGCAATATGTTTTGTATAAATGCATTACAGTAGTAACTCTTGACACTTGTGACATAAAACAAGAAACAGTTAGATGATTTCATAAGAGATATGTCACCAGAAGTCGTTGACAATTATTTACGGCACATTTACAGAAAATACGATTGAATGAATAGTTCCTGTGGCGCCGAAAAACAACTATTGAGCCTCCTCTGAAAAAAATCACAAAACTAATATGCATTTCTTTGAGAAACTGTTTAATTATACAATTTTTTAATATTGCCTAATAAGTTGTTACAAATCTTATATTAAAGATCGCAGGGGAATTTGTGTCAATAGATTTATTAAGATCAAGAAAATATTATTTTAATAATAAAATTAAAGTTTGATGTTACATTTACGTAAATAAGCACACTTATAAATAAATAAACATGATAATCAAGTTCCGTTGTAGGAAAAACAACCATATCAAGCTTTTTCTCCAAAAGAATTTTAACTACCCAACATATTTATTTGAACAATCTTTAACTGATTACATGTTTTGGTTACAATTTGTCGAAATGGTTAAATAAAAAAGACCTTCAAGTTTCATGAAACGATTTTGTTCTGCATAATGTGATTTTATTCCAGTAGTCAATATTCATTATCTAGCTGCTTTATCATATTGCAAATCAAACAGTTCTTTTAGACAGACCTATGAAGTGGATGGTTTTGCGTCATCAGCAATAAAAATGTCACATTTAGTTTCAATCTAGTTTTTAGCTCACCTGTCACAAAGTGACAGGGTGAGCTTTTGTGATCGCTTTTCGTCCGGCGTCCGTCCGTCGTCCGTCCGTCCGTCATCCGTCCGTCCGTAAACTTTTGCTTTAAATGACATCTCCTCATAAACCACTAAGCCAACTTCATCCAAACTTCACAGGAATGTTCCTTTGGTGGTCACCTTTAAAATTGTTCAAAGAATTTAATTCCATGCAGAACTCTGGTTGCCATGGCAACCGAAAGAAAAACTTTAAATATCTTCTTTTAAAAAACCAAAAAGCTAGAGCTTAGATATTTGGCATGGAACATCTTCTATTGAGTGTCTACCAAGTTTGTTCAAATAAAAGCCCTGGGGTCAAAATTGGCCCCGCCCTAGGGGGTCATTGATTTTTCCTATATGCATACAGTAAAAACTTAAAAAATCTTCTTTTAAAGAACCCAAAGAGCTAGAGCTAAGATATTTGGCATGAAACATCTTCTAATGATTGTCTACCAAGTTTGTTCAAATAAAAGCCCTGGGGTCAAAATTGGCCCCGCCCTAGGGGGTCATTGATTTTCCCTATATGCATATAGTAAAAACTTAAAAAAAACTTCTTTTAAAGAACCCAAAGAGCTAGAGCTAAGATATTTAGCATGAAACATCTTCTAATGATTGTCTACCAAGTTTGTTCAAATAAAAGCCCTGGGGTCAAAATTGGCCCCACCCCAGGGGGTCATTGATTTTCCCTATATGCATATGGTAAAAACTTTTAAAAAATTATTTTAAAGAACCCAAAGAGCTAGAGCTAAGATATTTAGCATGTGACATCTTCTAATGATTGTCTACCAAGTTTGTTCAAATAAAAGCCCTGGGGTCAAAATTGGCCCCACCCCAGGGGGTCATTGATTTTTCCTATATGCATAAAGTAAAAACTTAAAAAACTTCTTTTAAAGAACCCAAAGAGCTAGAGCTAAGATATTTAGCATGAAACATGTTCTAATGGGTGTCTACAAAGTTTGTTCAAATAAAAGCCCTGGGGTCAAAATTGGCCCTGCCCCGGGGGTCATTGATTTTCCTTATGTGTGTATAGCAGAAACTTAAAAAATCTTCTTTGAAAAATCAAATAGCTAGAGTTTAGATATTAAGCATAAAACATCTTCTAGCGAGTGTCTACAAAGTTTGTTCAAATAAAAGCCCTGGGGTCAAAATTGGCCCCGTCCCGTTGGTCATTGATTTTCCTAAATATGTGTATGGCAAAAACTTAAAAATCTTCTTTGAAAAAACCCAAATAGCTAGAGTTTAGATATTAAGCATGGAACATCTTCTAGTAAGTGTCTACAAAGTTTGTTCAAATAAAAGCCCTGGGGTCAAAACTGGCCCCGCCTCAGAGGTGTCATTGTTTTTAACTATATGTGTATAGTAAAAACCTAAATAATCTTCTTTTAAAAAACCCAATGAGCTAGAGGTTAGATGTGTAGCATGAAACATCCTTTTGTGGGTGTCTACCAAGTTTGTTCAAATAAAAGCCCTGGGGTTTAAACTGGCCCCGCTCCGGGGGCCTATATACAGGTGAGCTACCTCAGGGCCATCATGGCCCTCTTTTTTTATAAAAAAGTAAACGATTTAACTGACATAAAACGCCGTGGCATGAGTAACATCATAGCTTTGCCTTATCAAAACGTATACGCATGTATATACTAAAGAAGGAACATTTTGCACAATGTTTAGCCAAACATTAGAACAAATATATTGTAAGTTATTTAAGACATAGTTGTCAATAAATTGTTAGGATTCTCTCCAAGCGGTCTTGATATCTCTAGATTTTGTATCGTTCGTGAGCGCTTCTGTCATTCAAGGCGTAACTATACAAACAATATGACCGCGATCTTTCTAATCATAGTTTTTCCTTATTGCTGCTGATAAGGTTCTATATATTAACTAAATTCACTTGTTGTTGAAAGAAAATATAAAATATATATATAATTATATGCAAATTGGTGGATCAGTCAGAAAGGAAAATTATAGATCGAGGTCCAGGGACTTATCGATTAAGTATTTCATGATGAATTGTTTGTTATATAATTCAAAACCTGAACTACGCTTGCAATATAAAACACAGGATACAAATAATCCTATATAATATAAATATTGAGATTTTTTAAAATAATAAAGAATCATGGTACTCTATATGGCCAAACTCTAATAAGATATTTATCTACATTTATTGCAAATTCATCATTCCCTAAATTTCTGAGGTTGTTTGCTCAAATGTACTGTTTGTCAAAATATTCAAATATCCTTGATTTTTAATTATTACAAAGCTATAGTTTGAGTTTGTAGTCGTCACAAGATATATACATATCTTCGTGTAAGTCTATACTTTTTTGACGTGCCTTAATGATGTTCAGTCTGATTGAAACTAGTTCTATTACATTTTTATTACTTACAAGTTTAAGTTATGAGATAATGTATAGAGTCCTTTACTTAGGTTTGGGATTAGAATTTTCCATTAGGAAATGACAAATTGCATTGAATGCATCAATAAATCGAAAGAAAAGACACTAAACATTTAACAATTTATGATATTGTCTTAAATTTGTCAGAAAAATGAATTGATGTTATTTACGTGCATATTGTTACAAGATTAAATAGACAAATGATTGATTTTGGCGCCGAAATCTGTCCAGAAACAATATATAGAACCTTTCTGACGGGCGATTCCACAATATTGCATTTTTTGTGCACATATGATTTATTACTTTCTAATGGAGAAACGTAAAACGCTTTTCAGAATAACGCGAGGTCTGCATTTTCTTTCTCATATTGATACATTTCCTTTTCTTAATATAAACTAATAACGATACAATATCACAACTAAAAGACCTAATGTTTTACTTTCGAAAGTTTAAATGTTTCTCTAGAGTAGACAATAATCATATTGATAATGTTTAAACAGTATTTCTATATCTGAAGTAAAATGGATGTTACCTTCAACTGATGTTTTCCATATAAATTCTGACAGTGCATGTATATTAATAAGCACAAATATGTATTTCTACGAAAGAGATGACTAAATGTTTTACACTAAACTTCTTCTTCTACTTGTCTACTTTGATAAACAAAAACTTAATAGTATTGCTCAGACAACTGAAAATTTTAATTATAAAAACATTCATCTCACAGCATTATATTGAATATATAAAGCATTCAATTTTAACTTAACATTTCTGTTATGGCCATTGATCGCAATATTCAGCTTATGATAATTGTTTCTATTTCCAGTTGTTTAAATTGTCTTCTATCCAAGATAAGAAAGTTAAGACTTTGAAATTAATTTCTATGATTTGTTATAAAAGGTCATTATATTTTCTCATGTCGTAGATTTTAATTAATTAATTAATTTATTTATTAATTTATTCATTAAATGTATGTTCGTATGTATGTATGTATGTATGTATGTACGTACGTACGTACGTACGTATGTATGTAAGAATGTATGCATGCATGTCTATCTATCTGTCGTCAACTTTCCGAATCTTTACTATTTTTCCATAACAATTTAACATTAGGTTAAATTTGAATTTGAAAATACATTTTTATATAATGAAAGGAAAAAGGCCAATGACGATATATCACAAGCTGGACTCTAGTGTGCATTATTCATAAGTGTTTTAGCTTATCAAGTTGTGTGAATGCAAGACTTATGCAAGAGTATTTTGCGCACAAATGTGCCCTTTATAACGGGAACAGTATTATCAATGATATGTTACGCTTCCGTAAGATTACAGCACACTTATTGTGAAAAAATTACAGAGGTTCAGAATGATAATACCTGATCTCCTAAATCGTCGATTTCTCATGAGATAAGGTAAGATAGTCGGTGTGACGATGACACATTCTAACATAATGCCGAGCTTTCTTGAAAGGAAAATGTGACAAATATTGTCCACATTATTCAAAAGCGTCTAAAGCAAAATGTTTCTTCCATAGTGAATGCTATTATCGTTATTTTGTCGAGTTGCAGAACGAAATATTGGTTGACTTTGTCTTGTGCAAACAATAAAATGTGTATTTTACCCTTCCTTCTTCTGACCATTGTGCCATTTAACATAATTTTTTGCGTTCCCATAGAAAACCCCATAAAAATGCAGGGATTAGCTGAATAAAATAACTCATTGTTTAAACAAGCGCCATTATATGGATTTAACTATTAACACCTTATGAGCGCATAAGGTATATCCTAAAGATCAAGTCAAGTCAAATCATGAACCCTTGTTGTTATGGAATACCTGTTCAGTGCGTTTTTGTAAAACATTCAAATAATCTTTGATGCAATTTCAGTAAATGTCAGACATTTAATCTGTTTTACCAAAATTCGTGTGGCAAAAGCTCATACAATTACCTAAAAATTTAAACTATTTCACGGTTAAACGCTGCACTAGGCAACAAATAATGGTAAAATATATTAAACAAGTTCAGTTGCATTAGTCGCATATGTTCTAACTGATGAGCGAAAACCTAAAATGTCTAATTTTTTGGCATATTTGATTTCTCAATAATTTCCATAGTTTTCTAATTTAAGGTCTAATTGGTATCAAAAATGTTCTTTAGTAGGTATCGATCATGATCTTATTAAATGTTAAACCTTTGGGATGGCAATCCTTTATTTCGGCAAAAGAATACTTCAGAAATCTGTATTTTTTGTTATTTAAACAAATTAACAAAACGTATATCATTTTTAAAGGATGAAACCTTTTATTCTCCATGAATATTTTATAACAAATGGTATTACTTCTATGTACTTATATGATGAGCCAAAATCAATATTATGAAATACAAAACAAATTTCACGGTTGAAAATGTGTACTCATGTCTTTGTCTTGTTTCGAGGTTATTGGCCCTGTTCCTGTAAGTAACAATCTCTTAATATCTAGGTTAACCATGTCTTAATATCTTTATGAAAATACTTCTTGTAAGGAATGAGTTATTTATAGTCATGCATTATAATAAATAATTATTGTGTTGAATAATTCCGGTAATCGATTACAACGTCTGTATACAAATGATTATAAAATAACGAAAATGAAATATGATTTTGCGATACTGTGATTGTTTGACATCAATTTCGTTTGTGTTTTTGTATGCTAAATAATAAAATATGAGCCGTGTCATGACAAAACCAACGTAATGGCTTGGCGACCAGCATGGATCCAGGCCAGCCTGCGCATCCGCGCAGTCTGATCAGGATCCATGCTGCTCGCTATCACTTCTCTACTTGTTATAGGGTTCGTAAGCGAACAGCATGGATCCTGATCAGACTGCGCGGATGCGCAGGCTGGTCTGGATCCATGCTGGTCGCAAACGCACTATGTTGGTTTTGTCGTGACACGGCTCATATAATATCATATGTTATGTTTGCTGTTACGGTGAGGAAATGTTGCAATACTGAAATAAATGCTTATAATATTCAAACATTTATCTTTACGTATGTATTTATAAGGACAATTTGCTTACATTTTTCTATTCCTGTCTTACAACAAAATACAATAGCCAGCCTGTTTGTTATTACGATTACAAATTTTTTAAGACGCTGTTTGAAGTCATTGATATCAATAAAGTCCATCTTTATTAAATATTTACATCACACTTATTAAAATTAAACATTAAAACGAATTTTCACCTGGAATTTAGTTAAATAATAGCCATAATGTAGTAACAAATATAGTTTATAAATATAAGCATATACTTTTTTAATCATATGCAGTTATACCCTAGCTAATCTTAGTTTCTAAGCAAGCTTCTGATATTGTTGTTTTTTATTTACCCTTTGCGGCCGAGTATTTACCAAAGTATTTCAATTTGTTCTACTGGTAAATACTTTATATAACGCTTGTATATGTCGGCTAATTGGTCATAGTAGGCAATCTACTTTTCGGTTATCAAGAACATAATATTAAGGTTGTGGTATTTCTTGTATAGTTCTGGTTGTGACAGATTGATTATCTTACTTAAATATACAATATTAACGTATCTGATAAGATGAAAATATAAGATATTGCTGTTGTAGTCATTCGCCAGTTTTACAAAAGTTTCCAATACCGAACTTGTTGTGATACGCGCCATAATCTGTAATGACAGTGTTATCAAGCAATGTTTTCATTGGACTGCAACTGTTATATCAATCCATAGACATACAGATAGGGAATGGAAATCAGGTATTTGAATCTTTTTTTTTATTTTAAATCAGTAAATACTTAAACAACTGCAGTTTATTAATACGGTTTTTATTTATATTTTTATTACGATAACACATTATTTTTAATAGGGACTTTACATTTACTTTTTAATATTAAATACGTTTTTGAAAAAAAGACAATATAATTCTATTCGGGGATAGTTTAACGTTTAATGTAATACATATAAAAGTGATTCAAATATCTTAAGCAGATTTGGCAACTTACGTCTCCGATAATTTACATGTTTTCAAATTATAAAAATGTACGTACTACGTTCTTTTTTATTTTTTATCAACACTTTTATGAGAAATTCAACCTAACCGAAAAATATAACTTTTTTTTGGTATTTATTTTTCAAAACTCTAATTTCAACATGATATTAATATCAAATGTTACATACAGCACATTGGCGCTGCATTAAGCCGGCTCATTCTTATTATTTGCAATTTAGCGTGAACCATTTCAAAATGCAGTATCTCTTAAGTTTCTTTTGCGAGTTTAAGACTAGAGCCACAAACATTTCACTAAAGATATACTTTGCTCAAATGTGGTGTTTGTAAATATCAATAACTACTACACACCCTTTTTGTAAATATAAAATAAACATGATTCAGCTTCATTCAAAGAAGATATGTTATGTTTTAAACTCTATACACTATTAGTGGTCACAATATGAATACATTTTTATAGTGTCATTAAAAAAATTGGCAATTTTTTTAAGAAAAGACCAACTTCACTTGACCTTTAATAGGGAATGCAGCTTTAAATACGAAATTTGAACAACTCAAAAAAAAAACATACAGTATGGACTTCATGGATTTCAATAAATTTCTGTGATATGAATATTTTACTCAAAGATGAGCAAAAACAAACTTGATAAAAAGTGAAGCAGTTGTTTAGAAACTGAACGTAACATGTTAAAAACCACACATGTTTATTGAATGGCAAAAACAAAGACAGGTTAAACAATATTTCAAACAAACAAACATTTGCACCTAATGGACGTTTTTGTATTAAATAAAGGGAAGCAACGCTGTGTCAGACCTTCAGACGCCTCTCTGGCAGTATGAATCCAACAATAGAAATATAAAATTTATTTAAATAAAGTAAATAAAGTAGAAATATAAGATTTTTTTAGATAAAAGGTATGTGTTTAAAATACAAAGATGAGCTAACACTTAATAATGAGCACTATTATTTATCGGGTTGTAACCCTTGGGACCATTATTCATACATCTGACCGATGATCGACGACTGGTCCTACTTTGTGCCATGTTTAACCGTCTTGAAATATATTTAAAAAATATAATATGGAAAATACTAAGCTGTCATGGCATTTACAACTATTAGCTTTTTATCTTTAACTTTAATCTTTTTATTCGGTGGGGACTTTAACTGACACATATATTTAGAATCAAGTTTGGAACATTTGTCATCGCAAACAAACTCCGTATTCATCAATCATTTTCAACATACTAATTAGATTGAGTAAATCCTATAAAAGTTGTGCTTAGGAATGTAATATTCACAAATTCGCTAATAAATTATCATGATATCATTTAGAAAGTACAAAGTTATTACAAGAAAAAAAAGCAATTAAGGCTGAGGATGTTTCTGGTAAAAAAGGACATAGATATTTAGTTTTGATTTTCATCGTTTTAAAATGACCTTCATTATTGTACAGACTGTTTAGTTATTGAAACGTGGCTCTGTAATCAGTGAAATTTGTGTTCATTTTGCCCCGTTTCAGTTGTTTCTGAAATTTGTCGTTTTTTATCGTTCATTTAGGTTTGAATGACACATGTTTCTTTTACTATTAGACTTTCCGTAACACCAGTACATTTACTTTTCTCGCTAATTTATATTGATTATAACAATGACAACTCAACCGTTTTAGAATCATTAATAATATCGATATTTTCAATCTGCAATAAATGTAGTTTAAATGTAAACCCGGATATTTTAAAACATATGATAATTCCTGCTAAAATCTATTTTTATTAGTATCTTGTATTTATTCGACGAATGTGTTCGACGTTTTATAACGAGATTGCATAAAAGCGTGTTGACCCTAGATTTCACAGTTTTGCAATTCAAAATATTTGTTTTTCTTAGTTCTGTCTGTAGATTAAACTGAGAATAACCAGGAAAAGCAATTGAAAAATTGACATATTGACAGATAGAAATATTCCAGACATAGAATTTATTTTGTAAGCCGAAAGAGCAATCAAATGCAATGTAAATATTCAGTGATGAAAAATCTGATTAAAATGTACAGACAGAACCTGGAAATATCTATAACATTTTCATCAGAACTGGGCCTAAATTTGTTAAAACATATTAATGACCACTTTTAATTATATCCAGTAACACAGGAATGTGAATATGAAACTTCAAAAAAGTAGATTGAACGTGATTCACACTTACATGTGAAGCCTATGTGTATCAGTAACAAGATTTGGGTTGCTCAATCACATGTCTTGTTTTAAATAATATAAAACAAGTGGTTTGGTAAATATCTTTGGTATCCTGAAAAAAAAACATAATATATTTAACACAAAAGTTAAAAGCAAACATTTTCCTGGATTATTTGCTTATTAATTGTTGGTTATATAGTTATGTATTTATTTTCTTCAAATAACAATTGAAGGCACACTATTTGTATTGAAGTCAAAACAATACTGTGTTTACATTATGCTACTTTAAATTACAAGATTCAGCATAACATTCGTAAGGTGACAAGCATTCAACTTGCTCTTAAAACCCTTATTTTAATGTTGTAAAAAGGCATGTGTGCAATTTCTAAAGATGTACAAAAGTTTGTTTGGTCTGTGGTGCATGCAGTTCCTTCATAATATAATGATATCTCAATCCGTTTATTTTTCTATTTGTTTTAAGATATCTATATTAAGTTACTTAACTATATTGGTCCATTTACTTAAACTCCAATTGACGGAGGGACCTACACCCATATATTACAATGTATTAGGTACAGCTTAACAGCAAGCAGCCGACAAATGTATATACTACAAGTAATCACCCGCTTGTCGGAATTACAACATCCCAGTCTAGAGACTAAGTGTTGTATAACCAGATAGATAAATGGAAAACTCCCTTGATATATACACAGGGTGTTGGACATGTTTCTCTTTAAAATGACATCACATGACTAAGGTCAGAGGTGACTTCAAATTCATTTTGTCTTTGCCAGAAATATTGAAAATATCTGCTTCTTCTTTTTTAAATTTGCTCCTCGCATTTTTATTTTTAGGAAAGTTTGACCTTTAACGTGTTGCAAGTTTCGACCATATATTGCAAATATCCGGCGAAAATAGTGGGTGCATGTTCACATCTAAGGTCGAGTTATTAAAATGAACGGTTTTCTTTCAAGGACTTTATTAAAAAAATATTTTAATTCTAAGTTGTAACGAAACACTCTGAGAATGGTTTTGATTTGAAAAACATCTCATTTATTGTTATCTTCAAATTGGATTTAATCACATTTGACAGTGTCGTCAGATCCAATTTCTGCTCACCAAATTTGCTTTTTGTGTTACATTCTGTATTGCTGTAATATTACATTTTAAAATTATATTGGCACCGGATTGGGATTGTAAGTAATAGAAAGAGCATCGAAACACGAGAATATCTGATTTGTACGAGGGGGCGTAGCCCCCGAGTATTAATCAGATTGCCGAGTGTTTTGATGTTCATTCTCTTTTGTATCATAGTCAAACATAAAAGCACGATCCCTGTTGTCACAATATGAAACCCCGGCAAAAAGGAACCAATGAACAAACATCTGAATATATATGATATTTCTGTTGCTTTCCCTTTCTCTCCCGTCACAATATGTAAACCTCAGCAAAATTGAGACAATCAATGGGCATGCTCTGGAGTGCGGATAACTAATACCTGCACTCCAGTTAACGCACTGTGCATGTATATGTAAACGATTTAATTCTGACACATTTTCAACAGGAGGGTCCCAAAACTATGATACAAACAATTCATACTCTCATTGTGAGTGTAGATAATAAAGATAAGTGTTAAAATGATAAACATGATTTTTCAATTATGGAACGCAGAATATTATGAGATATATTCTGAAACATTATGACCCAGGAAAAAGATTTTAGTACGTATCACATCATACCATATTAAAAGTCAATATCTATTTTGTTATATAATTTATAAATAAATTTCATATATAGGTGGCCTCGGAATACGAAACAAATCAGCAAGTCCTTTGCTTGTCCTTTCTATAACTGGACCCTATCTTACAAAGTACGTTCCTTATTAAACTAAAAGTCTCCAACGAAGATATACTGTGACTGTAACTTTCGCAACAATCCTTTATAATGATCACAAAATACCGACGTGCCGTCAAGTCATATTCATATCCTCCCGTCCTTTGGCGAATTTAGAGGACATCAGATTTAGGGGAAATAACATAATCAGAAATTCTATAATAAGAACCAGACAGTAAATTCTCTGCAATTGACATTTTACTAAAGAAATGATACTTACCTTATGTAACTATTTTAAAGATCATACAAGGATTATGACTCAAACGACCTATACTTCTGCAACCGTCTAAACATTTTTCTGAATGATGATTTTTTAATAAACATATTTCTTTCAGTTCCAATATTATTTAACTTACCAGATGTTTCCTGATTCCTCCTAAAGACAATTATGTATTATGTATCCAGTGTGTGTAAATTCTTGTAATTAGATGATACTGTTTTGAGAATATGTATTCTCAACAAACATTTGTCTTATCTATACAACTGCAACGAAAGTTGAGGTTGAAATTTATTTTAAAAAAGGCCTTTTTACATCATGTTTTCAAAATAATGTATTTACTGTTCTATATGCGGATAATATTTCATTATTAATTTTTATAGTCATGTGTAAATCTGCAGTATTAGTATTTAGCTACCAAACAATGAAATGATAGGTGAGATCATTCGACAATACTGACAAATAGTCATAGTCCAAACATCTGATAAAAAATACAATATGCGTTATCATGGAACTGTTGGAATACTGTTGACATCCTTTTTGTTTTGCACAATGTTTTGTTATATTTAAAATTAAAAAATAATGATTAATGATATAGTTCAGAATGTTTGGTACAGTAACTTCCTCCATTGTCACAATTTTAATTGTCAAATTTGAAGAAGCATGTATGTATTAAATCAAATTGTTTAATAAATTAATATGTTTAATATTAAAGTTAGCCGCTGTGAAATATTTGAATACAACCAATAGAATACCAAATGCAAATATGTTCAGTTTTCTAAGGTCCATGTTCCTTTTCTTAGAGCGTTACAATCATTTTGAATAGGAGTCTAAATCAACGAAAATTATTTATGATATTCTATGATTTCCCGAGAGATTTTCTGATTTGGAACGATGTAAGAGATAATCAATTCACTAAATGTGCAAATAGTTTGCATATTGTTCAGACAAATCTAGTTATCAAAGATCAGTCTTTATTATTGTTACATAACAATGAGACGTTTTATATAATCCGAATTTCTTATTGCATACAATTTTCTAATCATATTTGAAAAGAAAGAAATGAACAAATTCGCTTTCTCCTTGATTTATAATGACATTTCATTCCTCACAACGTAAAAGTATACGGGAATAGCCGATGATATCGCTGTTTGCGCAAATTAACAAATCAACCTAAACGGCGTTTTTCCATACGTTCGTCTGACAGGTCGTGAAATGAACAAAAGTTATAAAAGATTATGGTCCTATTAGAGATAAAATCCCATTGAGGTATTCTTACCCGTTGTTCATCTCCTTACTTTTATTTTATAATACAAACCTATTTTTATATTCCTCAGCATATTAAAACGTCTGCAAAAAAGACGCAACTGTTTAATTGTCAGGAATATTTACAATCTACTAATAATAATGCATACATCTTTATTGTTTATTCTGCCTTCAAGTTGTACCAACGACTTAGAGAACAAAATGGATGCTACATGATATCGAACGGTTCTAAAATAGTACGTGTTATATGAACGAAAAATCAAATGAGAACTACTTACTGAAGTAACTATTCAAAATTTTGAGTGCAGCATTGAAAGATGTAATTTTATCAGTCACAAAATTGTAAGGCCACCACTTGACAGTTAAAAAAGTTTTTTTGCAATGCAATGAGATAAATCTAATCGTTATTAGAAACTTGTCTGCATTTGTCTTTGTAATTCATATTTAAAGCCTTTTCACCTCGCGTAAGTTCATACGTGTGATTCTACATGTATGCAAAAATACTGTGAATAACTGTTAACTTAGTATCAAATATTGAAATTACAAAGTACAATTTCATTGATGGACACATTCTTGTAATTGAACAGTTTAACGTGTTATGCACTTCGCAGTATTAATTTCATATAATATATTAACTTCGCAGTATTAATTTCATATATTAAATAATATTTTCCTTATGAGTATGCAGAAACAGTTTGCACATCATATGCAATCAGATGCCTTATGACATTAAAAGATTGTATGTTGATGGATTAAAGATCAAACATATCAGTTCATTAACAAGTTCCCTGAAGCTTAGACATACAAGAAGTATTTCATTTCATTACTCTTAAAAGGTTAATAGCTATTCTGTACGGGTTGAGATGATATTTTGTCACACATTTAGATGATTTTTTTTCACACATTTGTGTTGTAATAATTATGTAAGCATGATTCAATGTTATGAAATATTTCATCAAACAAATTTAATGTTGTTTTTGTTGTTGTTGTTGTTTTTTATCGTCTACAAACAATATAACGTAAATAATTACTCTTGGATGGATGGAACGAATATCAACTGTTAAAATTGTATACTTGGTTGAAGTTTAAAGAAGCCTGTATGTAAAATGCTAAGTAAACTGAATGTATATATGCTAAACAGATGTTGAATATAATCGAGTGTTCTTAAACATATCGGTTCAATATTCATTTTAAACTTATAATTCTGGGATATAATATAAATTTAGGTGTACATGTGGTGGTGTTCGGAATTTCACTGAGCTGTTAGACAGTTATAGTTATAATTACCAAACTTTTAAGAAAGTATTTCACTAGAATATCGCAGCAAAAAATGACCAGTTAATTTTATATTTGTCATGTCATGTTTATTTTTGTAGGAGGCGATTATTTTATTTTATTACACATCATTCAGCGTACAGATAAACAAAATCCTTGTTAATCATTTTCTAAAGATAAAAAATAATTTGCAGGTGGAAATAATAACAAAAAGTGGTCAACATGAAGCAAGTTCTTGTTTCATTATTTCTATTAAATTATTTCTTGAATTGAACTGTTATTGTAAATATTCTCTTTTGTCATTAAAATATACGGTCTTTTATAAAACTATAAAGTTTAGCATACTATGTCAAGTTTTCATTTGTAATTCATATCAAGTAATTTTAAACTTAAACACTATTAAACACTGTTAGCATATTGGCATTGCGTCCATGACTGATGCATACTTTATAAAATTTAGATTTTGTACTGGTAAGTGGGTTTTAATATAAGTAAAGAAATAAAGTAGTATGAAATTAGGCAGTTAACAAAAAATAAATAAATAAATAAAAAACACAACGCAAACTTGTTATTACTTTCAGTTAGTTGTTTCAAACATTTTCTAGTATGTTTTCTAATTTAGTTATATGAATCCCGATTTTTATCATTGATTTATTCTATATATTTATTCTTTAAGAAGGCTATATAAAAATTATATTTGATTTATTATAAAAAGATGCATTTTGTTGCCTCTAAAGATATTGTTTTAAAATACTTAAATGGCACTCATGTCAGAGCAATATTTCATGTATTCACATCATAAGAAATGAGAATCGTATTTCACAAAGCAAGTTGGCCAATATCGCTTGCTTGTCATACAAATTGTGTTTACAATAAGGATTCCATAAGTATATGAAGCTGTATAATATCTTAAGTATGTCGCAATAAAATGATACTCTCAAATTAAATTTAATCTGAAGAGATAACATGAAGTAATGCAATTGATTAAGTACTGTTAAAGTGGAAATGTATGTTACGAACGTTCTGTTGCAGGTTGATAGATCGGATTACGTCTTTGGTATACGAGTTATGTTCAAATTAGAGGTGAACGAAGGAAAATTGAAGTTTTATAATACAATTAATTATGAACATGCATATGCAATTAATTTTTAACACGCATTTGAATGGATCTCGTTGGTTTGCATGGTATGTTTTTTATTGCCGCATCATTATCCACTGTATTTGCGACACTCTTGTTTCTTATGTATTATTGTACGCTGCCTGTAAAAGGTACATGGAAGCTTACATCTATATTCATGCATTTATAACATGCGTGATCAAAACGTATAGCAAGCATAACTGTTCTTTAATTACTAATAATAATGCAATGTCAGAGATACTATTCAAAGTCCTATATAAAATTAAAGTATATTATGTAGAAAAAGAAAGGGAAAAAATGACACCAAACAAATGTTATGTCTCTTTCTATTTTTATCATCTACAAACATTATAAAGTACCTCTCACCTTTCTTTTGGATGGAACAAATATCAAAGGTTAAAACTGTATACGAGTCCAAAGTACTTAGGTGAACCATAAATATGTTTGTTAATAAAGTGATAAAGTAGTTTGAATGCATGTATGCTAAACAGATGTTGGATATAATTGGTCAATTAAATGGAGTGTTCTTTAATATCTCGGTTCAATATTTGTTTTGAACTTCTTGGATATAATATAAATGTATTTGTCCATGAGGTGGTGTTCGGAATGTAACTGCTGTCAGGCAGTTATTTTATCTATAATTATAACCAACTAACATATGACAGCATATCACCAATTTTTTATATCATTGTCATCGCGTGTTTATTTTTGTAAGAGGTGATTAATTTATTTTATTTTACATAATAAGATAAAAATGATTCGCAGATAGAAAAAAGAAATAATAAGAGACAGTGGTCAACATGAAACAAGTTGTTTTCCTCATTGTTGTCTCAATATTTCTGTTGAAACTGTTATTGTAAATATTCTATTTAGTGATCAAAATAAGTTATGTTTAGAAACATGATATTGCGCATGCTATGTCAGGATGGCTTTTGCAATTTATATAAAGTCGGTTTGAACGAAAACTCTATTAACATGTTAATGGAGTACAAAAGGGCACTGCGTCCATGTACAATGTTTATTGACTGATGCATATTTTATACAATTTAGTTTTTATGCACGTTAGATGGTTTTATTGCAAGTGAAGAAATCAAGACGTATGAAATTAGGCAGTTAACAATTTTTGCTCGCTGCTAAAAAGTAAAACACAGCAAACTTTATTATCAATATCTTTTATTTGTTTCAAACATTTTCCAGTATGTTTCTTATTTAGTTCCAGAATAATTATGCGATATGAATCCTAAGTGTTATAACGGAAAAATTTTATTCTGTTTTTTTCTTCTTCAACACCAATAAGATTATAATTTTAACTTTATTATATAAAAACATGCAATTTGTTGCCTTTAACAGTATTATTTTAGGCATTGTTCTGTTGCATGTATTGACATTGATAACTATTTACATGGAAAACATGTAAGAATAATGTTTCATGTATTCACGCCATAAGCAATAAGAATCAAAAACCATTATGGCAACATCACTTGCATACTACTGTCACACACAACTTATGTTTATAATAAGGATTCAGTAAATATTTGAAGCTGTATAAAATATGAAGCATGTCGCAATTCCATTTTACCGTCAAATTAAATTTAATCTGTAGAGATAACATGAAGTAATTTTATTAATTAAATACTGTTAAAGTGGAAATATATGTTAAGAAAGTTCAGTTGAAGGCTGATATTTTGAATGAAGTCCATTATACAAAGTTTAAACTAGATGTGAACGAGAGAAAAATGAAATTTTATGTTACAACTAATAATGAACACGCACATAAAGCAATAAACAGGTTGGTTTCAATGGCTTTTTGTATTGGCGCATCATTATGCGAGGAAAATGTCCAATGTGATCACGATACTCTATGTCTAATAACTGTTACAGTATTGTTTGCGTGTCAAATCATTAAAGTTTAGATCTCTGTACATTTTAAGCATATGTTATAAAAATGTACAAAAAATATTTTTGAATTATAAACAAAAATGCAATATAAGAGATTCTTCTCAAACTCCCCTATAAAATTAACTATAATAATGTAGAAATAGAGAGGGAATCAATAACACGTAATAGTTAAAAGACGTATGTGACACAAACAATGTCCTTATATCATTTTTCATAGCATCATCTTCGTTGCGCTTACTTCCATTTTATCACAAGACACATTAACATTCCTTTGATGAATGGCAGCGAAACACGTCCCCATTATTACCAGAAAGAAAATCAAGAGACTGGAAATATCATTCAGTTAAGAAGTAGTTCTACAAGGTGTTTTAACGCGTTCATTACAACAGAAAACAAAGTACATCAGTGTTTCAAATAACTTCTTTTGATGATGATGCTCATAATGCAAACACACTTAGGCTTTGAAAAATATTATAGAATTAGGTGTAACATTTCAAAGTGTACAAAAAGTAGATCATATTAAATAAAACAAGTAGCAAAACTATTTTTTGTAAATTGATCCTTCAACATTTGAACATTTTTCTCTGAATTGGATCTATTTCTATTTTGATACACGTGTTGGATAATGTATGTACATACATTCAAATATTTGTAAACGTTTTTGTTGGATTTTGTTTTGTTTTATAGGCTAGAAATCTTTTGTTAAAATATTTTTCTGGACGTTGAAAAAGTCATTGCACGTATATTTACTTAACAATGAAAAAATGTTTTTTTTTTTAACAGAATAAAACCTGTTTACGCCTTATGGATACATGATGCAAAATTGTAACAAAGGCGTCGTTCAAAGTAAATAAGAAAATAACCTTACCATATTTCTTGTTAATATGATAAAATATATTAATTGTACAACCCTGAAACACGTATAAAAGAGTAAGCTATACCCTAATGAATATATAATTATTAATAATTGTGGTGAAAGCTTAAACAGAATGTGCAGAAAGCAGAGAAAATTTAATGTACCTCAATGATCTATAAGCATAAATATAAAGGCGTCCTAAATATATGTTAGATCTAATGGAATTGCTAACTTCTTTGTACATTTCAAAACAATTTTGTGTCTTTTGGTTTGTTGAAAAGCATTGCATGGTAGCTAACTTATCTTATTGCACAATTTATGATTCAAGGGAATAATACTGGTGTATATTGATTAGAAATTACATTCGGTTTTCTAAATGGTTCGCAAATAACAAAAGTGTACCTGTCTGAAGAGATATTTAAATAAACTATTTACTATTTATTTTAAAATTACAACGTTAATAAAAATGAGGACAAAAACTTAGTTATAAGTAGATAAAAACATTGTCCAACAATAAAGGCTGGTCTGAGTGTATTACACGTACTTCAAGAAGTTCGTAAAAATAGTATTAGATGATTCAACTGTTGGGTTTAGAATCATTTAATTAAATGACAAATAGTCATTTTTAACATTTTACGTCGTTCACTTTGAAACTTCTTTGGCTAAAATACTATGTACTCTACTTTAAAGACAGATGATACGAAATGAAATGCATAAAGAATAATATTACTGAATTAAAAAGATAAATAAATATTTTGAAAGTATCATGCCTAAAGATAACAATATTTGTCTGAAATGTGTGCATGTGTTTCAATAAAAGTTTATTTCTATTTCTTAGGGTTGTACTTAATAAATAAGCAATAGGTAACAGAAGCAGACGCTTCAATCACATTAAATGTCAAGTCTAATATATCAGTCACTTTAAATTTCAGTACCAAACTCTTTTAGTTTTATTCAAATTAGTTTTATTGAGACGATTATCTTAAGACATGAATTGAAATAATGAAATATTTAACGTTGTTCCATAATCTTTTTAAATATGTCAGAAGAAATAAGTTTAAAAAATTTAAGTATATTGGCACATGAGTCTGCATAATTCTGATTTTGTTATTTCTGTTTAAGACCGTCTCCCAATAAGATGAGTTATTACTGAGAACTGAATTGAGAGTATATAATTTGTTTACAAATAAGCATATTTATGAATAATTAGTTGGGTGGTTTGGACACATTTTTGACTGTATAATGATTGCCAATATATTATATTTACCAAAAAATATTTTTGTTACATGTTTTGTACAATATGGAAAAAAAATGTTAATTACAAAAACAAATAATCATATTAATGCAATACTGAAATGTCAAGTGAAATTTCAAATCGTAGTGTGATAATGTGACAAGTTTTATATTATTTTTTCTATAATGGTGTATGTTTTACAGATATTTCTTTACTTCCGCGAGAGAACTTAAGAGAATATTAATTTTGACTAACCTCTATAAAGTTGGGTTGGTAAACAAAAATAGATTTGACAATATTGTTACAAAGCATCAACCCGTCTTGTAAATTTGTTACACATTTGTGTGGTCTGTGCGTCACAAAACAATGGCATATTTACAATAGTGCAATGTCAATACTGTGGGGACATTTGATATGAACAAAATTGTTAAACAAGCTCATAAGTATCTTATATTGATTAAAATCATTTATTTATTTTTTTTAAGAGGCAATGCATCATATTTTCAACTTGAACCGATTTATGCCATATTTATGTTTAACTATAATAATTCTTACTTCGAGACCACATAAAGCAATCTTACAGTATGTTTATGTCTAACTTACTTTAGTTTGCACCATTGTTAAGTATTTGCTATCTGAGACATTGAAATTTGAACTGAAAATGTTGATTAACGTCTTACATAGGTATGCAAATGAAATTGCATAGCTATTAAAGTTTAAATCATAAGCACATTTTATATAAAACAAGGACTGAACTGAAAACATGTACCATATTAAAACCAAATTCGGTTTATTCTAGGCACTGAACAAGTGACTTACCATTTTGATCTCGTCGGCTTCACAAGAAATTTAATTTTTGTAATTATTCTGTTTTTAATGCTTCCGATGGATTTCTTTTTTCTAGATATTTTCGCAGTAGAACTGTGACATAATAAGGCGACATATTGGGACTAATTTTAGCCATGTGGTAAAATGGCGGTCTCGTGGCAAAAGTGATAGTGATATGTTTCTTTTATACCGAAGAAAAAACAATGACAGCGGTATTTTGAAATCAATAACAGTCAATTTCCCTTCTAAATCAGGCATTATAAGTTTGCCGAAGTTGTAGGAGATGTATTTTTTTATCGCGAAGATGAATTACGTTGGTGCATTGGTGTCCTATGCCCGAGACCTCTTATTCGAAATATACGTAAAGTGCCGAGGTTATACAAATGATTACTTAATAGATAGCTAAGATATAAATGATATTTAAAAATTCATTACTATATATCGTAAATAGATTCCCATACTTTTAAATATGTAGAGGATTAATTAAATTAAACGTTAGACAGATGGAACAGAAACATGGTATGAAACATTTGACATTAACATATTTTTCGGAATTGGATATAATGACATTGACTTTATTGTTTTTTATTCAAAAATGCATATAAGGAAGACAACCATCAGGACATAACTCGGCGAGGGTGCTATGTCAGGAAGAAAATATTTTGTTGAGCAGAGATGTTTCACAAATAGTCTGTGTCGATGACACTGTCAATATATCCTTTGTCACATTGTCACCTTCTCGAAAAAGTAGAAAAAAATCTTCTTTCTTGCAGGGTCATAATAGTATTGTATTACAGTTGATCATGAAACAATTGAAATACTTCTTGCAGCGTTTTAAGACAGTTAAGGGTTGGGCACCTAATAATTTTTTAAAATGATTGTAGTGTAAATATGTGCCATTCCTTTGGTAAAATTATCTGTTTGAAAAAAAAATGATGACATGTTAGGAATAATGGCTGATTATATGTGAACTGTACACACTCAATTGAAGCATAAGATGTAATGATTGCATTGCTTAAACAAGATACAATGTAGATTTAGATTTGTATAGAGTCTTATCAAGAATAAAACATTATTATGTGTTTATGATTATCCTTTATGTTTATAGAAAAGAGAATTGCATTATTATCGAATATTTGCATATTATATAACTTATTTATTTATTCAGGATATTTGGTACTGAAATAAGAGATATAATGATTACATTGTTTAAACAAGACATCTTAATGTGTCTTGAATCCCATTAATTGTTTGGCATTATACGCTTTGTATACAAAAATCACATGCGCTTAACACTCAAACACATTTCATACTTTTGTTCATGAAGAAAAAATATCAAGATATCTATACAATTAACCAATTTGAATAGTAATTACATAAATGGTAATAAGATGGTTTTATCATAAAAGCTGAAACTCATTTTGGGAGAAATAAGAAAAAATGTTACGACATGTTTTTTGAAGGAGAAGATCAAAAACTAAGGATCAAAGAGCATTAATTCATTTTGAAGCAGAACTTAAATGTTATATGAATTTATGTGCAAGTTCTTAATTCGAATCAATAAAATGCATGTACAATTAAGATACATAGCATAAATATGTTCTTAACAATGTTTTAAAGCGCCTAAGATAAATCAAATTAATTTAATGTTTAAATAAGTAGTATTTAATTAATAATGATAATGAATGGCAGCTGAGATCAAACTAAAAACTTATACAACAAATGTAAGGTAAGATTTTGCTATCAAATTGACAACAAAGTGTCTGCATCAATGTTTAAATAGCTATAGATAGTTGGGAAAAATCATAAGCACCTGTTTTGTACTATTTGCAACAGAACCGCCATTTTGAGCACACTATAGTATTGTTTGATTTTATCAACCTGTCAATTCCATATTGATTATACGGTCAATGCACAGAATATATTGATATTCGATAAATTTTCGGTAAATTACGTGAAAGGTTCGCAGTAAGATGTAATTAAATTCATCTTGTTTCTATGAATAAGTTACACTGACCGTTTTAGTGCAATAGGGTAAACCACTGGTATATATTATTTAAATGTCCAACGTATTGTAAGATCGAGCCATAGTTTATCCAGGTTTGTTTTAGTCATATTACTATTTTCAACATTTTTGAAGTTATGGTTGTTCCGTTTTTAATATGCTTTGCACTTTTTTTATAAAAACTATACTTTTGTTTATAACATTGTTTAAGAATTAATACTGAAAATTCATTCGGATTAAAATCAATAAATGTAATTTCAGTGCCGCAAAATGCAATACAAAATGTGACAATTCAGTGTTCCTTAGTTGTTTCATATCCGTGTAGACAATTTTGCAAGCGCTTGACCATTTTCATTAAAATATACTTAAAAATAAAGAAAGAATTAGTCTAAAAGAATGTCGAAAGAAGGGATCTAACCTCGGACCTCTCATGCATTAGGTAATCTCTTAATCGACCGCGCTATTGTGGATGTTACGAGAAGCTTCATTAAACAAGTGGCAGTTTTCTAAACGTTAGTTATATATACTGTCTCCATATTAATTCTCGTAAAATAAACGGAAAAAATCGAAGTGGGATCGAATATTTTAATGAGTCATAATTGACAGGTCAATAAGATCAGACTATAGTACTCAGTTACTCAGTAAAGTTCAGACATTTCAATACTTTAAAACATTTCCAAATAAACAAACAATTAATAATCAGGACTACTAGATTTTCGTTAATGCAATGCTTTCTTGAAAATACTATTTGATATTGCAAGTCATTTCGTCTTTTCAATAAATATCTTTGAGCCTGATAATACAAAATATAAGAAAGCCTTTCTGATGAAAGAAAGTATTATACAACTTCGAAGCTGTATTTTGTTTTCAATAGTTCAAAACAAGAAACTTTGTACCGGAAATTTCATTCTGTAGTGTTATAGATAAAATAGAATTTCAATATTATTATAACAAGAAGCATACGATATTGAAAATATAACTTTACGACATAACAATTAGATCATTAATTGTTTGTGTTAGGTAAGGGTGAATTATCACTTTGGTATAAATTGGAATTGCACACTATTTCCGCTTTTATTTCCGCTGCTTAGAAATAGAAAGGATTTCAACAAATTATCAGAAGAGACATTTTGCAAGAATGCAAACGAAATCAGTTATCTATGTGCTAATATCACGCAAATAACTTCGCGCTTCTATCGCATATAAATAAATCGACTCATATAATATCTTATTTATTTAGAATAGTATCATTAAATAATAAAGCAAAAAAAGTTATTTATTATATTCTCTTTCTATTGATATAAATTTAGATGAAAACAAAGTCAAAGCATAACAATTCCTTTCTGTATAGTTTGTGGTGTTGGGTATTACCGAAAGTTGTTTTAGAAAATATAATTTGATAATACTTTCAAAACACAGTACTTATGAATTTAAAAGAAAATATAAGTTGCTTTTTTACAATTATCAATCCAGGTAATTATTGTGGTAACACAAACAGGTATGTATTCTTTAAGATATTAAAAGAAAATCTGCAAATTAAGACACAGATCAAACATCACCTAATGAACATCACCTCTATTTTTTTACATTCCATTATTGTTATTATTATAATTATCAAAAAGCCGTTTCGACTTACAAAGGTTCTTACATGTTATGATCTACTTATGCAATAACTGATTAATGTGATTATATAGTACCAATAACTGAAATACAAAGTTCAATTGTCAGAGAATGGTGGACACATATGTCGCGGCTATGCAATGCACTTTGCAGTATTTATGTCAATTAAATTCTCACTTGCCAGTAAGTATGCAGGAATATACATCTTGAATTCTCAATTGCTATTGACGTGCAGAAATGCACATCATACTCAATAATATGCCTCATGGCATTACAAGATTATGTGTCATTTTATACATGTTAATGAGTTAACGATCAAACATATCAGTTCATGAACAAGTTGCTTTAAGCTAAGAATTTTATTACTCTTTAAAGGTTTATAGCTACTCTCTACGGATTCATATGATATTTTGTCACACATTTAGATGATATCTTGTCACACATTTCTGTTGTAATAATGATAAGGATGATTCAATGTTTGAAAATATGTTATGAAATATCGCATCAAACAAATTGAATGTTTGGTTTGTATTTTTATCGTCTACAAACATTATACATTTGATGACTATTAGATGGAACAAGAAAGTAAATGTTAAAACTGTATACATAGTTGAATCATAAAACATTGTTTATAAAGTAAACTGAATGCATGTATTCTCAACAGATGTCCATCAATATCATTGAGTGTTCTAAAATATCTTTAATATTTGTTTTGAACTTGGTGGGAATTCAAAATACTTCTTTCAGACATTTATCATTGTTACAATTACCAAATGCAATTATGTTTAATAAAATATTGTATCATAGTTTGGGGACCTTTCTGTTGAAAAAGTGTCAGAGTTAAATCGTATACATATACATGCACAGTGCGGTAACTGGAGTGCAGGTATCAGTTACCCGCACTCCAGATAATGCCCGTGGATTGGTTCATTTTTGCCGGGGTTTACATATTGTGACGGCAGAGAAAGGGAAAGGGGCAGAACTATCATATTCAAATGCTCGTTCATTGGTTAATTTTTTCTGGGGTTTCATATTATGACAACAGGGAACGTGCTGTCATGTTTGACTATGATACAAAAGAGAAAGAACACCAAAACACTCGGCAATCTGATTTATACTCGGGGGGCTACGCCCCCTCGTACAAATCAGATAGCCTCGTGTTTCGGTGCTCTTTCTATTACTTATAGCAATGTCTCAACAATTTATTATATCAATGACCTTCCATGGTTATTTCTATAGGAGGCGATTTTTTTATTTTACATCATCAACTTTAAGCACACAGATAAATTAACCCAATTTTTTATATTGGTTTGCAGATATATAATAGACATTATAAGAAAAAATGGTCAACATAATTATTCAACATGTTATTTAAATGAGTTTCCTCCATATTTCTATTACATTATATTATTTCTAGGCATAGAAAGTGTTATCATAAATATTCTTTGTCTTCACTTAAATAGATCTGTTTTAAACATAATGTTGATCATGCTATGTCAAGATGGCATTTGTAATTCATATTCAGTCATTTTGAACAACACAAATTGACATTGCGTCAATGAAGTCTGGTGTATCATTTATTAAATTTGAGCTTTTATACTGATCAGTTGGTTATATCATTTATAAATAAATAATTTCCAAACTAAGGCTAAACAAAGAAAAATGAAGTTTTATGTTACAATTTAGTATGATCATGCATATGTAGTAACGTACACGAATGCTACTATTGGGTTATTTAAAGTGGATTTTTTATCTGCGCATCATTATTCAAGGACACTTTCCGCTGTGTTCACGACCCTGTCATGTTTAACAACTTGATTGTTCCAACAAGTGGTTGCATGCGTGTCAAATCATTGTTCGCTACCTGTACTTAGTACATCTAGAGCTTAGATCTCTTTACATGCATTTCAAGCATATGTGATTAAAACGTATTATATGAAAGAGATACTTATCAGGTAAATTCCTCTATAAAATTAGAGTATAATTAGGTAACAATACAAACGGAAGCAATTACACGTAAATGCTAGATAGACGTCTCTGATACAATGTCGTTATATCATTTTTGATAGTATCACCTTCGTTGCGCTAACTAGACAGATAAACGTATTCCTTTTGATGAATGGGAGGAACACGTGCTCACTGTACCAGAAAAAAAACGATTTCCCTAAAACTGAAAACGTTATTTAGAAAAAGATATAACTGACAAGATATAAGTTTTTCAACTGAACATTTTTTGGAAAATGTTTATAGGGCAAATCTAAGCTGTGAAAGTATTTTACACTAACATAGTCTTAGGAGAAAAATGGAAATAAAATAAACAATAACAGTACCATAAACGAGAAGCAGAAATAAAATTAAAAATATATATAGCTGTAAAACAAATGATTATTGTGGCTCTGTTCAACTTTGATACATGTGTTCGATACTATGCATATATACCAATATCTTGGTGAACATTAAGGCTGGTTTAGTCAATTGTATTAACTAGAAATATTGTGTATATTATCAATCATATTCTGTTTAAATATTAACTGAATAATATGAAAATTTTTGCATATTTTCATATGCAGAAAATCATGTTCTCAAGGGAATGGAACTTATTTATGCCTTACTTATTGCTACGTTATGCAAAAATATAGCCTTACAAAGCGCCGTTCTTAACTTTATTTTCACTTCATGCAAGTCTGAAACTTACGCTGCCACGTTCCGTGTAGATAAGACTGAAAATATCAATTATAACCATGAAAAAACGTAATATGAAATAATGAAATTATTGTGGCGAAAGCTAAAAGGAGTTTGCAGAAAATATAATTATAAGAGAAAAAAAACTTACTTATCAGTGTGCATACATATTTAACAGATGTTTTGCTAACATCAAAATACGTTTGCATCTCAAAATAATTCTTGGGCGTAATAAGATTCAGAGTCGAATCACTTACCAAGTAATTGTGATAATAATCGCATATAACTGTACCTTTCTGAAAACTGTTAAATGAATTATTTACTATTCAAATTAACAGAAGTATAAATATGAATGTGGGCGGGGTCAAGATTCATATTTATTTTTAGGGACTTCTTTCGCCATTTTGTTTGAAAAATCTGATAAATAAAAAACAACTTTTTATTGAATTTTGTTCTGAAAACTATCTAAAATGATAGCAAATGTTCTAACTTAGAAAATAAATCCGAACACCAATATCTTTAATTCAGTCATTAACGCTGTACAGACATTTAAAGAGTTGTTTACGTGACGTCACAATGTAGCGCCATACAACGCGTGCAAAAACAGTCAAAACAAGAACGCTATTTCAATGCCTCAAACCAATTACATTTCTCATTCATTTCACTATAAATGCTCTGTTTTCCGCTTGAAAAATATTAAATGAAAAACAATAAACACACACAAATTTTATCAATAGTTTCAAAATTCCCAAAATGGCGGCGATAAATTGTGTCGCATCTATAAATAGTCAATATATTACTGCGCGCTGTATAGTTGCTGTTTTATTTTATTTACACTGTCTCGTTTATAAGAACATGGCGGGGCTAAGAGTGAGGTTTGGTGCACCATTAACCTGTTTAAACTCCCCAGTAGTACTTATGCTGCTGACCGTTCCAAGGCGGCGCCCCTCTGTGTTCCTCAGATGTATGTCTTGTTGTTTCATACTGTTTGGTGACACTTTTGTTTGTGTCCCTTGTTGTTTTCTCGACTACGGTAAGTATCTTCCCTTTTGCCCCTAGTTTTGTTTCTTTATTTCGCCCGGAGTTGCGGTCATTGAACGCGGCCTTCCTTGTTGATCTTATTTATCATATTGTAGTAAGTTCGTAATTATTGATAATAGAAATTAAATAAAAAGGTTATTTTTTCATTTTTGTGAAATATGGATTATGTTTTTACTCATCATGATAAAATACCACATGTTTTCACTCCCCGTTCCGGCTCGTGAAAATATGTGGCATTTTTTTCATGTTTCGTGAAAATATATTCCATATTTCACTCAAACGAAAAAATATCCTCTGAAATCTTGAATAAGGTGGTTAAACGATACAATCTTTAAGCCAACGGTACACGAAGTAGTTACATAGCTCTAAACATAATACATATGTTTAAGTAACGTGCCATTTAATTAAATGATAATTCTCAAACTTTTACGGTACGTTATTTTGAACACTTGGTTGACTAACACAAACAACATTCGGTAACAAATGATACGAAATCATAAGAGTTAAACAATGAAACTACTGTATTGAAACTTTTAATAAATATTTTGAAATATTGATCAAATATTTTCACATTTGTCTGAAATGTTTGTCCGGGTTTCCCCGGTCTCCTGTCCCCTTACCCTATGCCCTTTGTGGGGCTATTATTCAATCATTTATTTATTTTCTTTGAATTCCTAATCAGTTACTTATTATTTATCATTTAGTGATTAACCTGTCCGTGCTCTGTCTTGTGCCTTGTCCTGTTTTTGTTTTGGGTCCGCCCGGGCTCCTTGCCGCTGGTTCTTGTTGCTGGGTCGTGTGGGGGTTGCGTTCATTGGGCGCCGCCTTTCCTTGTTGATCTTGTTTATCATATTTTAAATAATAGTTTATTTTCTATGATTTTACTTAGTAAATAAGTAAAAATAAACAGCACTAGAAGATTCAATCACATTTAACTGTCAAGTCTAATATATCAGTGTTGTCATTTCCAATTTCAATACCGATCTCTTTAAGTCTTATCTAAAGTAGTTTAATTAAAATGATTATCCAAAGGCAGTTGGCGAATTAAAATAATGAAACGAATGAAATGTTCCATTTATTTAAAGATGTCAAAGTAAAGATTATTCCCTATTTGACGTGAATATAATCCGAATTTGGATTTCTACACATAAAACATTGTCCAATAAATTCGATGATTACCGAATTCTCCATTGTGATACTTAATTTGTTCACGGATATTTATAACATTTATTTTCATGCAATACTGAAAAGTCAAATTAATTTGAAATTGATTGTAGTGTGAAGTCGTGTCATGTTTCATTTATTTGTTTTTACTATAGTTATGGTTCATGTTTTACAAATACTAGTATTTAGATTCGTTCCGTGAGAGAATTTATTAGAATGTTATATCTGATTTATCATTGTAAAGCTAGGATGTTAAGATAGAACAAGTTTGATAATATGGAAACAGTTAAGTAACAAAAATCGACAACATATGAAACATGTTTTTTCAATACGTTTGATAGTCGTGTGTGTAATAATACGAGGAAATATTTACAATAGTGCAATGTCAATAATGCGGCGATATTTGATACATTCAAGTAAACTCAGCTGGTTGTGTCACACCATTAAGTAAATAGAATCATTCTAATTCTCCTTTTTGCAGAGTGCTGTTCAAAGGTAGAGCTTAAGGTTAAACTTTATTATCGTGGACCATTGAATGTTATGTTAATGTTTAACTATTCTTACTTTGCGACGACATGAAGCAATTAAATGTTAACAAAGTACTTGAGAACTAAATTGCGTTCGTACCATTTATTGCGTACTTGTCCTCTTAGACATGAAAATTGTAATCGACGTTTTATACAGGTATGTGAAACTCCATAAAGCTACTTAAATTGCTAGAAAAGTTCGAACTATATACAATTACTATATTACACAAGGATCAGTCTAAAAATATCCACCATGATTCTAAAACCAACTTCGCTTTATCATAAGTACTGAACAATTTACTAAAAACACAGTAAATGATGAACAAAATTGAAATTCTTTATTAAATGTATAAAATTGTTTTAATATTTGATTTTATGTCCATGTTAGACCGATACGACAAACAAATAGTAACTCTCAATTGACATCAACTTTTTATTCAGAATTGCATATCACGAAGAACACCGACAGTAAATAACTCAGTGTTGGTATCATTTCAGGAATGAAAGATTTCGTGGAACAGAGTTGTTTTACAAATAGTCTGTGCCACGAACACTGTCAGTACATCATTTATCACATTGTTACCTTCTCAGCAATAATGATCGTTTTGCTCGAAAACGGAGAAAAGAAATCTCCCTATTTGTGTATGATAAATCTGAGGAACGAAAATTATTCGATGTATTTTAAAAACAAAAGATGAGCGTTTTAATGTTTATCAAGAAACAATAACAAAGACTTATATGAGTGTGACAAGACAGATGGGGGATAGTTATAGGGTGATTGATAATAAGATAAAATGATTTTAATGTAAATATTTGCCATTCATTTGATAGCATTGTTTGAAAACAATGTAAGATGAATTGTGAGGAATAATAAATGATTATATCTTAACTATACAAAACCCATTGTAGGAAGGATAGAACTGACATAATTATGTGTTTGTTGTTTTACTTGCACAATATTTGCATATCATATCACTAATTTATTTTAGTAAGGATATTTGGTAAGGAAGTATGAGATATAATGATTACATTGCTTAAACTAGATAGTTTCATATGTCTTGGATCCTATCGAATATTGGATATAATACGTTTTATATTCAAGAATCGCATGCACTTGACACGTTAACATAAACAATATGTTTGTTCGTGATACTTTAAAATGAAAATATAAAGACAAAAGAGATTTCTATACAATAAACATTTGTGTGTAAGATATGCAAATGAATGGTAATGCGGTGGGATAAAACTCATTTTAGAAGAATTATGAAATAATTTTACAATATGGTGTCTAAAGGAAAAGAAAAAAACTTAACATTAATCCATTTTGAAGTAGAATTTTCTTATGAATTTAATTTGAAAATTCTATATCTGTGTCATTAAGGAAAATAAAAAAGAGAAGAATAATTAAAAGCTTACCATTAATCTACTTTGAAATAAAATTATGAATTTTGCTATGAATGAATGTGAAAGTTCTATATTCGCATCAATCGAACATAAATGTGTAAACATGTAAGAAACATCGATTATTCATGGTCGTTGTTGGTGTCAGATTTAACAAAATCATGTAAAGTGAAGAATGTCGGATGGAAAACAAAAGCTATAATTGTGTAAAGAAATTAGTTAAATACAAAAATGCATGTGTTAGAAGAATGTTTTAAAGAATATTTTAATTGAGTTAGATATTTCGCTTGAGTTACATTGCAAGTTTCTTCTGTATGTTTATTAGTCAATTATATTATATTTTCTACTTATATCTTTCATTGGAAAGGATTTTGCAAACATGTATTGTACATATTGAGGAGTAACTATGTCGCTTATTGTAAAATTGTATAACAATTATTTTAGGCAATTTGCATCTGTATTATTAAACAGGCATAAATCCTTTAGAATTTACGACGATGAATAAGACTGTTGAGCCATTTAAAGCCAGAATATAGATTGTCATATGTTTATAACTGAATTGTAAAAACGTTTGAATACTAGACAATACCTTGGAAATCTAAAACCAGATGAAAAATTATGAAATAAATCCGTCATATATATGTATCACAATATAAATACTATTTATAAATTACCTGAACATTTATCTAACATATTGCGGACCTATATATTTGAAAATTGTATACGTTTTCAACTTCCAATTTAAATATGAAAACCAAGATCAGCAAGGCAAGGCTACGTTTACAAAACGCAGTGCCTGACATAGCCCCGCCACATAAAATAACCGTTACGATACAGGCTCATTCAAGAAAACGTAATTTATCAGACATTGATGTATTATATTAGTCTCTTACTTGCTCTGATTTGTTAATAAAATAAAACTTAGACACATTTGTTTTCTGCAATACCTGTTACCTTTATAACTTTCAATCTGTGTACTGCTTCTCTGTACCTTTGTACTGTTTAATTATATGTACAACGTTTATAGAGGAGTGTACAAAAATATAAAACAATGTTAAATTTTAAATACTAAGTTAACTTGTAGTTAAAGATTTCAGGCAAATATATTATGAGACACGTGTTAGCTTTCTTATTTGTAAAATGTTTATCATGTATATCTAAATCATAAAGTATGTCATGCAATGAATACATTGTATAGCAAGATTCATTTAAAAGTCAAATTCAGACTAGTCTCTTTATTAACTTCTGAATGCCAGGAGATTCCTTTTGTATAATGCGAAATACTTGTAGTAAGGACTGTTAGAATATTTTATACAGGAATGTTGCTAGACAAGAAGTGTTAGTATTTTCTAAAAAAAAGACAATTGTTGTTTCTTTTTTGTGTGTTCCTTCTTTACAGTCATCATTTCTGGTTTCACTAAACAAAAAGCGTAACAAATTTGTAATTTTTCTATAAAAAATATTATTTCGATATATAAAGTTATATATCTTGAAACATTAATGTTTCATTTATACTACGTTTTAATGATTTTATGGGTATAGAGTTATGTACTTAAAGAATATATGTAATTTAATTAATTACATGTTCGTGTAACATTTCTTGATGTGTGAAGTTTATTGTGTATCTTAATTTTTATATTAAGCCAAATATTGTAGTGTACATGATTTAATAACACTATTAATGTTTCACAAAATCATTTATCAAATTTACATCAAACCCGATAGAGTGTTTGGATTGTTTCAAGTGAGTTTAACCAAACAGCGGGGATTCTGATCAACTGCCTGTTCGTGCTTGGAAATGGTCCTGAGGTATTCTTCTATCAGTAAGTTTCGTCAGCTAAATCGCCATAACTATGACTTTTGAAGATTTTTTTAATGTTCGTGCTACATAAGCCAAACCAAATATATATATATACGAACAAGTAAGAAGCACCTTATGTTATAGAATTGTTGGAATGTCTTGTATATGACAACTATTAGTTATAATTGCCAACACTTTGAAGGTATTTAAAAAATTTTTTATTAGCAATGAGATTTTCCATAGCGACTTTCAATATACATTAATATATATAAAACTCTCATTTACAACAATTACCATGCAGAACATTTTACTTTACCCATTAAACAACCATTGATCTGTAAATGATTTTCCACATGTTTTAAAATGTTAATTAAATGTTTATTTAATATAAAAGAAGAACATTTAAAACAAACATTTTAATCAAAACTATACTATGCATTAATATTAAAATTACGGATGTTGTCATAGACTATAACTACATAAGTATAAGGATTAAAGCGGTTTTTCTTTATAACAAATTGTAGAAGAAGAAAAAAGGTATGATAGATAATACAAATATCAAATCATCAAGAACGTGGGATTCCGTTTGTTTTTGTGTAAGTTTTGTTCAAAAATCATATTTATGTAGAATCTTCTGATAGTATAACATGTACAATGTAGATCTTTACCGTCTTCTTACGATTGTCGTGAGAAGATCCATCAATTTTCAGAGGATCTATATTTGTGAAAGTTTTTAAGCATTGCTTGCCAGCTTCGTTTAATATATTTTAAAGTTACTTGAATTATAGTCACCACGTTTAATCTTTTTTTTTCCCTTTTACAATACCTTTAGTAATGAAATAATAACCTATATAACTACGTTCAATGTATCAAGTTCTTTATTATGAGACTTTGAAATTAATACAAAACTGATACTGTTTGTAATATATCTGCTTCTAACATTGCTTAAAACCGCATTAAATTTTAATTAACTATATTAATACAATGCCTCAATTGATAGTGTTTAATAAATAATTATAATTAATGACAAATGAGACCAGGCTAAATATTCTTCTACAGACATGCTTCAAATGTAAGTCAAGAGGTTCGGGAGCAAACCAATAATGGAGTTACTATGTTTCCAGAGAAAAGTTGATGAAAATAAACAGTACCTTGTGTTTACTATTTGCAACAGAACTGCCGCTTTGAGCAAAATTCTTATAAAGAAAAATTCTGAGTAAAAAACATGTTCCACTCAGTAAAGATTAAACTCAAGGTCTCATTTTGGAAAAGAAACGTTCAGACATCTTTATACTTTAAAAAAATTTAAAACCAAGTCCACAATTGACTAGCAATGCATTCTACTATTTTTTTCAATTTAAATGTTTCTTAAAAGGAGTATATATCTTGAATTTAAATATGACGTCCTTTCAATGTTTCTTTTAAATGCTGAGAAAGAAGACAAAAATACTAATAACATGAAGTATAAATATAACGTATATAACAAAAATATCTTTTTGAAGCGTTATTATAAATAAAATAGCATTTCAAATGTTTTATTTTAACAAGTATCATGCGGTATTAAAATATCAAAATCGTTTTCTTCGAAAAGATATGCTAAAAGTGGTGATGTGACCGAGTGGTTATCATATCAGACTATTATTCTAAGGAATGCTGGCGGCGTTGGTTCAAACCACGACAGCAACAAGCTGTTAGTTCCCTCAGCATGAACGTTACCCTCATTGCTTAGTATTGGTTGGTCCGAAAAAAATTGAATACGTTTATAATCTGTAAGATTCTTGTGAAGAAATTTGTGAAGAACATTCCTTGAAGCGAAACACTCCATGCACATATTATCTAAAGAACTGGAAAAAAATAGAAAATATCTCTCTGAAGCAAGTAAACAACAAAATTATATGAAAATTGCAGAGTCGGTTGAAATATGAAATATTTGAATATGTATTTTATTATACACGGTACATCAGCTCAAGAATTATAGAGTAAAATTAATGTTTTACGTTTGCATTAAGTAAATATTTCATGTCGAAACGGCGTCAGTATAAATCATTTATTTGTCTCAGAATGCACGCAGTGAGGTGTTAATGATAATAAATGAACTTTATGCAGATTTTCTATTTCATTTCCTCTCGAGTAAAGGTGAATAATCACTTTGTTTGATTTAAATTGGAAGTGCACACTCTTTCAGCCTATATTTCCGATGCTAAGAAAATAAAGGATATCAGCGAATTATTAAAAGAGATATGGCGCAAGACTGGAAAATAAGTCAATTATTTACGCGCTGATATCATCGAAACGCAAATAACATCGGGCTTATATCGTACATAAATATAATATCTACTTATATAAAATAACATCATCAAATAGTAAAGCAAAAACGATACAATGGTGTATATTGTTGCAAAACAAGGCCAGAGAATAACTATTACATTCTTTTTGTGGTACTGTCTTTAGCCTTAAACTGTTTCAGCAAATCATATTTTTATATTACTTGTTTAATACGTAATATACAGTCCTATTTTATTGCATTTTTTGTAATTATCAATTATTAAGGAATAAAAAGGGGTATTTTGACACTCAATTTCATTAGAGAAGTTAATGTAAGTGACATTGTCTTGTTGTTGTTGTTTGTTTGATTGATATGCTAGATAAGATTTTCTATGTTTACGATAGTATTTAAATATATAGTTTTAACACAGAAAACTATGAGTTTTTAAGTTGATATATGGACATGATAATAAAGAGTGCAGACAAAGCGAATCGGGTGAATGAACATATCATGGCATCCCGCAGTTCATGAATAAACCCGATCAAACCGAGCCTGCAACATATTTCATTTTGCCATTATGTTCTTAAGGGACTTCTTGTTTCTAGTTTACGGAATTTACAACTATAGTAATAATAAAAGTTGAATACAAGGTCTATAGCCATGAAAGGCAATGACTAAAATTAAGTTCAGGATAGATACAACATTACTGACTAGTATGTGTTGCTATTTCTAAATTCATGGAATTTTGTCAAGCTTTGTCTGTCTTTAATATGCCTATCACGGACATATTTATTCTCAAACTTAAAAAGAACATCTTATTGTAAGAAAATCCTACTAATCGTGTGGTTTAATAATACTACATGTTCAATTTTGCCATTTTTGACGAAATGAAGGGATTCTAAATTACTCTTTTTCATGTAAAAATCCGATGGTTGACGGATTTCAAATTATTACAAACTCTATTCATCAATGTTATATGTACATGTATATGGTTAGCCTCACACATATTCAAATATGTGTGTCTGTACAATGAAAGTCGCGTGCAGCTGTATGTAACCTAATGTTGTTGGCGTTTGGTTTGCTGTGTAGAAGGGACTTTCATTCGGTTTTCTATAGTCTAAATAGCATAAAAAACTTGTGCATTTTGCACAAATGATATTCTTTAACTTTTATGTTTAGATTCAATTCATTAATATTATGTTGATACTGCAATTACTATTTTAAAAAAGATTCATTTCAAAGACGGCAATCACTTTTGACTCGCTAAGCTCATGACTAAAACATTTGTTTTTCTTATTTATTTTTCTAATATCCTTTCATTCTTTCCTTGAACTCTTCGGTGTGGTTTAACACCGTAGATACGGAATTGTCAACCACTTAATAGCTAAGAACACGATTTTTATTTCATCCTTCTGAAGAGAACCTGATAGCGATTTGGCAAAAAGCAATTATTTACACCATCTTGTATTCATCATTATCGTGGAAAAGGATTTTCGGTGGCGCCGTCCTGGTGGTAATATTTCTTTTATGCAAATATGACAATACATTTGTCACGTCATATGTAGATAACAAACAAATTAATGACACATACTTCCATCAGTTACTAATATACGAATAGCTTAAACCTTTAATGAAGATATACCCACCAACTACAGACGACTTTATTTATCATTTTGTTGTTTTTGTCAGAATGTATTGCATTAACAGCATTATTCATGAATTATTGCATTCTTTTCGTTTTTCTCGTTGTTTCTTGTCTTTTTTGTCTTTTTTCTCCTTTTTCTTGTACTATATTTCGTTACGAAAAAAAGGACATGAATGAAATTCAATTGATCGCACCTGAATAACAAATTATGACAATATCGCGCAAAACTATAGTTTTATACTATTAAGTGTCAAGTACTAGTATATCATTTTTCAATTTCTATATTGTATAATTAAATTCGGGTAAAACAACAAACTACTTTGATAGTTAAAGTAGCCTGGAAAATCTAAACACTTTTTGAATAATCATTGTTTTTGCAAATTTATCTCTTGCTTTCAAATTTATTCCATCGTTTCATCTTTAGCATCACATGTGCGTGTTAAAGCATCAGTTACAAAGGAAGAATGTTTGAATAATTATTATAACTTACAATTTTTCATATTAAAATGAGATTATTTCTACTCTAAGCTTCCATTTAAGAAACAGGCAATCAATTTCATCACGCAACCTTAGAGCATCCACACAGACTTTGCAAAATAACTATTCCGGATGAAAGGAAAACGTGAGGCAGTTGTCCATCATCAAACAAAAAAGTCTGGTAAAGAAAGTTAAGTTTCTTTTTATTTCATTATGAAAGATGTAAAAACAAAAGTAGCGTTTAATGAAAACGTTAACATTGCATTAAGGTATCTATGAGTTTTGAATAGTTTAAAGGACATTAAGAAGTAACATACTTAACATTGAAACAGAAGTGTATACACTGTCAGTCGTTCATATTATCAGAGAGTAATAAGAGAAATATAAAATCGTTTTGCAGCAAATAGTTTAATTGGTATAATTATATAATATAATGCATATGAAATACAAATTTTACATTGAATTTCATTCAAAGTAAAATCACATTTCATATACAGACAAGAAATATAGCAAGCTACTTAAAATAACATCAAATAATCTATGAAACTGTGTATAATGACTTACTAATAACAGATAGTATTTAAAAATAACAGAAATTTACAATGTCACAATTTTTTAATCATAAAGTTGTTGTTTTGTATTTTCAAATGTTTTCAATTGTAAGAAGTTTATGTCAATAGGTGTCATAGAAATATCCTTTGAGCCGCGTCACGACAAAACCAACATAATGGGTTTGCGACCAGCATGGATCCAGACCAGCCTGCGCATCCGCGCAGGCTGATCAGGATCCATGCTGTTCGCTTACAGACCCTATAACAAGTATAGAAACTGATAGCGAACAGCATGGATCCTGATCAGACTGCGCGGATGCGCAGGCTGGTCTGGATCCATGCTGGTCGCAAACCCATTATGTTGGTTTTGTCGTGTCGCGGCTCATTTGTACTTTTATTTACTGAAGTTGGTAATATTCGCACGAAATCTGAATACCTTTTCATAATAGCATTGTAGATACTTCATTACAATATATTAGTGTATATCATATATTACCTCAAATACTCCTTATATAACCTGTAGGACTTGAATTTCATTTCAAATAATAGAAATAAGAGTTAGAACAGTTGTTAAAATCCTTATTACAATAAATAATAATTGTATTTTGAATCTTTTACTGAAGTGGTGTAGAAATCTAATATGGAAAAGTTCAACTGATACATCATATAAAATACTTATTTCTGTAGTATTTATGAGTATAACACTTATATTCTTTTACCAGTAGATACTAGATTTCAAGAGGTATGATAATCTTACATGTAACCAAATTCAAAACAAAATTTCCGTTTTCAATCATTTTGAATAAATTAAAATGTGCTATAAATTAGTTTTATTTGGAAAATGCCATGATTGATAAAAATGATATTTCGTTTAAATAACTAGTAAATGGTATCATCTTGTTTAAACTTATTTTGGCTTACTTTTGTCTGAATAAATATGACATTATTAATATATATGGCATTTTTAATTTGACACTTATGTTGCATAATGCATTTCAGAAAACTTGTCGAATAAATGAGAATTTATATTTCTCTTTGTATTCATTTTTTTGCCTAAAGTTCTAATTTAATTTAAATGGAATGATACTTTTCTTTTAATTGCAAAATGTTACGTAAAATTTGTCTTTACATTCTGATAGAGTTTAGTTATTGTCATAATAAACAAAGAATTTATGACGCAGTCATAGCAAACATAATTGTAGAAATTCGTCAAATTTCAAATTATTCGAATGTGTGGACGGTAACTTGCACTCTCCAGGACCGTTCATGAACAGGCTCAATCAAACCGAGCCTGCAACATTAAAATTTTGTTGTTTTGGACGTTTTTAAGGATTCTTTTTTTCCCTATGTTAATTCAAGTTTGAATTGACTACTTGAAAGCTGGGTAAAAATAAGTTAGCTGTCGGGCCTTCGGAAGATGGAACAAAAGTTTTTTTCTACATCTATTCACCAAATATATAAATATGCCATTTGTGTCCAATTTTTTGCTATAATTAATACAGTGGTAGCATGTTTCGGTATCGGCAATCATTTCTGGTAAAAGATATTCACAGATAATTGTAGGAATTCCATTACTGACAGCTGTCTGGCATTCTTTTGTCACATGAGAAGATTGATATTTCACAGGAAATTATTTTACATTATTTCAGCAAGTAAATATTATGCTAGACATTTACTTACACGGTTATGCAAATGTCAAATCAGATTCCTTGAAAAAGAAAGTAAAAGATAATATATAACACGTACAGTTGTTACTTCTTATAAATATTTATAGTGTATGCGAACATCATCACAATGCCGGGAAACGTTTCTATAGTTTACATTAGCACAATGTCAACATTACAGTGACATTTTATGTGCCGAGAATTCTATCTGGCTCTTACAATAAATCCTTAGGTAATAACAATTATCTCACATGTCATCATACATTTAATTTAATCAAGTTAAGTGTAATATAGACAATTGTCTTTGTATGTGGTACGTACGGCGATCCAAGAATTATTTTATGAATTCGGTATTTTTTCATTCAAAGCATTTTTTTCTCGCCATTAGTATTTTTACAAGAAATACATTGCCCGGACAATGAGAATATGTGAACAATTATAGTTTCGTATATGTGGGATGCAGTCACCAAGGATTACAAATACTCTGTATCACGAACATTGCCATTATATCATTTGTCTTCTTGTCACCTTTTCGGACATTAATAAATTGCTTATCTAAGAGTAAAAATAAAAGTTGATGTAGTATATGTATGGTACAACAGTTACATAACAGTATCATAAAAAGTCATTTATATTTTGATTTAATAACTTTGAAAATACATCAACATTTCTTTCTTGTATAAAACTCATCATTTTTAAAATGCTTAACGCCAAAATACGCTTACAATAAGAGGATATTTTTTTCGTTTGAGTAAAATATGGAATATATTTTCACGAAACATGATAAAATGCCACATTTTTACGAGCCTGAACGGCGAGCGAAAACATGTGGCATTTTATTATGTTTTCACGAAAAAAGAAAAATCAATGAACGCAACCCTCACCCTCACACGACCCAGCAACAAGAACCGGTGGCAAAGAGCCCAGGTGGACCCCAAACAAAAACTGGACAGGGTACAAGACAGAGCATGGAAAGACTAATCACTAAAATGATAATTAAAGTCGGGCATATTTTCCATCTCTGAAATTTTCAACTTTTTTGGGTTTTTGGGCTTTTTTCTTAAAATATGTTGTAACTCGTCACGTAACTATTAAATTTGACTGCCTAGATCCATTTGTAAAACGGTTTACAGAGGGTTTGGTGGTTGATTCTGTTCTTGCCACAAGTGACGTTGTCGTTGTGATTCACCGGCTATACACAGATTACTGTACACATCGACAATAGTGTTCTTTTAATGGGTTTACTCATTTCATAGTAAATAAAGTATTTGCTATTATATGTATTCTTATTAGTGTTTGAGTGTCATTTTCATTTCTCAGTATTTTATAAAGAAAGCCAGCATAATTATTTTTGTTCAATCACTTCAGCATACTTTAATATTGTCTTGACAACTGTTAAAACAATATCTCAAGTTTCAGATATTAAGATATTGTAAAATAAAATTGCATAAGAAGATATAATTTATGGATATAATTATTGCCTTTCTTGCGTGGGATTACATAATTTGTTTTTAATTCTTGCAATTATTTATAGTTTAGTAAAATTATACTGGTTTTAATACGGGAATAGCGTGCATTTTATATTTTGAATTAAAGCAAAAAATATATCTTTTATCTTGAGGGAAAAAGTGATGCATTTAGTCAATTATAATCATTTACTGAACACCTTCGTGTATGCATCGTTATACAAAAGTAATTACAATGGCTCCGATACAAAATTGTATATTCATGATATGCAAATATGATACAAATGTTGTATGCAAAAAGACAAATACTGCTCACTTTCTTATATATGTCACCTTTTGTTAAGTTATTTTCGCATTTAATAATATCTTATTTTTTTCTTTCAGTACTGAACAAAACGTTAACCTTGCATAAACTAAATGACATTATGTTCTTAATGATACCAAAAAATAATCATTTCTTTTCTAAATAATTATTATGTTTTTTTTAGAATGCTTTGTAATTGCATGATTCATTGTTTTGCATACGTATAACACATGTATTATACTTTTATTTAAATTTGGCTGACAAATCATGTCTTGAGAGAAAACATTTCATGTTCGAATAGGCAACACTACAGCATACATATTGGATATTAAGAAGGATATAATAAATCTAATGAGACTATACTTTTAATAATATAAAACATAACACATAACTTCCCAAAAACCTCTTTTTTCATTTCATTTCATAGCCCTTAATGAAACTATTCAATGTTTACATACAAAGTACAAGGCCCTGAAAGTATTCAGTGTTTATCTTTAAATTTGCAGACAGCAAATAGGCATATTGGCAAACTAGAATTACACTTAGTGAAAGATATTGTTTAGTTTACCTTGGATATAGGAAACGAATACCATTTTTTTGTGATGATATACCTTTGCTATGTGAACATAGGAAAAAAATGTTAAACGACATTTATATAGAAATTAAGTGAATTGGTATCATGGAACAACAAAATCATACTAATTAAGTGAAAGGAGAAGGAAAAAAGTAACACAGATGTCAGAACTATCCATTGGATTTTTATATTATGTGTCAAATTTCAAAATGTTTTCAAAAAATCTCATACAGATTTGCTTTATAATTAACTGGTCAAAGTTTTTCAATCTCCATCTCGAAATGCAATGTAGTGCTTTGTATCAAATTCTATATTATTTGTTGAATATAAATATGTTTTATATTAAACATGTAGTTATAAATCCAAAATGAAATTATGTTCTGTTCTGTAAACTGAATTCCATTTTACTAGTCTATATTTCTTCAAAACTCATAGCAAAAGCTTTTTTTGAAAGATTACCATGTAAGTTTAAAGAGACATGTTTGTATTTGTTTCCCCATACTTTACTTCAGTGTTGTTATATATTTCTTGTCCTTCGTGATCTTCGAGTACAGCACTTTTGGTGTTGAGAATGGAGTACCGCTCAAGCTGGTGCTAGGGGGCCTGAGGGATCTTTCACGTTTTCCCTCAGCTACTGGCTCAATCAAATCGTGTCTGCAATTTTTAAGTAATTTTGCTGTTTTTAATGCTTCCGAGGGATCACTTTATTCCAGATATTCAAACATCACAACAGCAGATGTCAAGTGCAGTGTGGCAGCCGTAAATAGTTGCTCCACTTTAGTGTTTTATATTTTTCTGGTTCTTCGGGATCATTGACTCCAGCGCATTTAGTGTTGAGAATTGAGTACCGCTCAAGCTGGTGCTAGAGGCGTAAGAGATGTTGCACATTTTCATTATCCCTCATGTACAGACTCAATCAAACCGTGTCTGCTATTTTCATGTAATTGTGCTGTTTTTAATGCTTCACCTTTTTCCAGATATTTGTATTTAAAATAGTGTACATGGTAAAACAACCAATACAGTAGTTATATAGATTTACGCTGAATGCAAAGTTTTACAGACTTACCATCATTTAATAAAGATAGTATGTAATGTCAGTGGTGTTTGTAAATATTAAATTATTAGAAATTATATACATGTACAATGATTCAAAATAGTACATTTAAAGTAAATGTTCGTAATAATTATGAAAGTATTATAGTAAGATAAGATAAAGATCCTTTTTTCGTAAAACTAAAATACATGTAGAGGCATAATGGTGAAGTTTTTTTTATCAGAGCATCACATTATTTCAATAATATGTACATGCTACTTTAGCTACCTTTTTGTTTTGTTTTCCCGATATAAGATTTATTTTGTGCAAATATGAGAATACGATATTTTTTTCCAATACCAAATAACGCAATGTCCAATTGCGAGAATGTTTTCTTGCCATATGATTCGCAGCATTTGTGAATGATGAACAGGGTTTCTTTTTACCAATATGTGATGAAAGTTTAAAAGATTCATTCGCTAGATGTAAAATATTTCTTATCTGGGATTAAAGCGTTCGAGAGCTATGGTATGTGTTAATTTAATATATAGAATTAGCAACTAATATTTTAGTTTGTAAAAATTACTAAACACTTTGCTTTCCTCTCTTAACATCTTTCCATTTTTATATATGATCAATTTATCAAAAAAATAAAATTTGTATTAAGATAACAAATGAAAACCAGCTTTAATAGGAGCTTTATTAATTCTAAAAACATGGCTAAAACACCATATTAGTTCAAACAATGTTTATATTTTAAATTCAGCTATTTTTGTTCAAAATTAAACATAGCCGTTTACTGGGAAACAATTGAATTAAATAGACATTTATAAAGCTAACAATTGTACGAGTAAAAGGTGTTATTTAAAGATCAAACGAGTGAATGAATTGTTCAAGCAAAACTTCATCAAAATATGACAAATATTTTAGAAATGTATAAATATATTTTAAAATAAATATTCACAATCAAAGTACCATTAATACAGCAAAACTACATATTTTAACATTTCTTCCAATAACAGTTATATGATAAAGATAATTATATATTATACCAATTAAACTGATTACTTGACGATATTTTACTAATTGAAACGATTGCATATTTTTCAAATAGAGTACAATGATCTAACTGATTTTTCAATATAAATTGAGAATCATTTATTTTCATTAAGAAACATTTACAAAATATGTTTTATCATGTTCTGTGATGGTAAAATTTTGAATTTAAAGCCACAATACTTTCATTAGCGTAAGTTACTAAGGAAAGTGGATATTTTCACATGGATTAACTGAATGCAAAATCCTGCATCGATATACCCCTTAAATGCATAAAAGGATTCAAAAAATCTCTCACGATTATGATAAAAAAATAATGATACAGTTTTCATAAAAAAATTGTTCATAGAAATTGCTTAAAATCATGAAAAACCCTTGCAGTACACAAGAGTCTGCTTCGTGTATTTCTTAGTAAATATACTCTGGTTAGTAAGAAGTTAGACTGCTTGAATCACATGTTGGACCCCTTGAATATGTTGGCTGGTCCCAAATTATTAAATAACCTGCATTTACTCAGTCATCGAATTTTAATAAAGAAATATTTACAAAATATGTTTCATGTTGTTGTTTTTTTCTTGTTTTTTTTTTTTCATTTAACTAGTTTCATACTAAGACTAAAATCTTAAGAAATATTTATCTTACATTCTTGTTAAAGATAATTACAAATTATACCAATTAAACTGATTACTTGACGACATTTTACTAATTAAAACGATTGCATATTTTTTTAATAAAGTTCAATAATCTAACTGATATTTCGATATGGAAAGAGAATCGTTTATTTGAATTAGGAAACATTTACAAAATATGTTTCATCTTGTTTTGTGTTGGTCAAATTTTGAATTTAAAGCCACAATACTTTCATCAGCGTAAGTTACTAAAGAAAGTGGATATTTTCACATGGATTAACTGAATGCAAAATCCTGCATCGATATACCCCTTAAATGCATAAAAGGATTCAAAAAATCTCTCACGATTATGATAAGAAAAATAATGATACAGTTTTCATAAAAAAATTGTTCATAGAAATTGCTTAAAATCATGAAAAACCCTTGCAGTACACAAGAGTCTGCTTCGTGTATGTCTTAGTAGATATACTCTGGCTGGTTAGTAAGAAGTCAGACTGCTTGAATCACATGTTGGACCCCTTGAATATGTTGGCTGGACCCAAATTATTAAAGTATTAAAGAACCTGTATTTACTCAGTCATCGAATTATAATAAAGATATATTTACAAAATATGTTTCTTTTCTTTTTTTTCTTCTTTTTTCATTCAACTAGTTTCATACTTAGACAAAAATCTTAAGAAATATTTATATTACATTCGTGTCTGTCTTACTTGTTATCTGGGTTATTTACTTGATGTTTGCAGAACTGCAGCAATCTAATTTTTAGCGCATAATATAAATGCCTCTAGGACATTTAACTTTTAGGCCACTTGAAATATATATGTGTATTTTCTGCATCCTTCATACAGATTTCTTACATTTTTATCATATGTGAAAATATTTACATGCCACATATATAAGCAGTGATAAAATCTTAAAACGGCTACATATATGAATGCGACAATGTATTTTGAATGATTTTTAATAATTCAGAACAATGTTATTGACACAATTCGATCGTTCGGTGTATATATTTTACAAACTATTGTACTTTTAAGTAACGGACTGTATTAACTTCAGTACAGTAAGCTGTACTTATTTTTTTGTTTGGCGACAATTGTCCTGATCTATAATCAATTAGGTCTGTCAAATATGCTTATCATTTAATTCAACAACTGTCTTGTTGTATAAATTTATATCATTAGTTCATTATATTCAAGTTTTTTAGGTGAGAGTTTCAAAATGTTTATAAATATTTTTATGAATGAAAAATCAAGCTGTTGAACATGTTAACACATTGTGATAGTATAGATTCGATGTAATGTAATATAATTATATTGAATGAATAAGTGATATGGATATATTACCATGATAGATAAACAATATACATGTAATTATTTTGGCTAATTAGTTTGGTTTTTACTTGGGGACCATACGCCGCTTTTCATGGAATGGCACTACTGTGTCACATTGAAGGTTCCATGATAACCGCCGTATGAACACATCTGCGGATGTTTCTAAATTCAAAATTTTACTATTTCACGTTTAAATGTTGAATTCTGCTTAAGCCGGTGCTAGGGGGCGTGGACGGTAACTTGCACTTTCCAGTACCGTCCATGAACAGGCTCAATCAAACCGAGCCTGCAACATTTTCAATTTTGCCGTGCTGGGCTTTCTTTAGGGATTCTGTATTTATCTATCTTATGATCACATCCGTGTTATTTGTGCCGTGTGGCGGCTGTAAAAAGTCTCCCCGTACATTTAATCAATGATGTTATATTTTCGATCCTTGAAGATCGTTCAGCACGACATTATTGTTGTGCTTGTGGTATTTTTAGTTTCAACTTTTTGGCATTTTCTAGTTGGGTGGTTCCAATATTCCTACTTGAATAATGTTGAATCACCCTTAGGATATGTTGCCTGCTTTTTAAAATTTGTCTTTTGACGTCTTATCTGTGATACGCAGGCTTCATAACCTCTGATCCCCTTTCAAAATTCCATTTTATTTAGTTCCGCCCATTGTTTTTCTCGTTTAGGGCACACGCTTTTTATTACTTGGGGACCATACGCCGCTTTTCATGGAATGGCACTACTGTGTCACATTGAAGGTTCCATGATAACCGCCGTATGAACACATCTGCGGATGTTTCTAAATTCAAAATTTTACTATTTCACGTTTAAATGTTGAATTCTGCTTAAGCCGGTGCTAGGGGGCGTGGACGGTAACTTGCACTTTCCAGTACCGTCCATGAACAGGCTCAATCAAACCGAGCCTGCAACATTTTCAATTTTGCCGTGCTGGGCTTTCTTTAGGGATTCTGTATTTATCTATCTTTTGTTTTTAAACTAAGTTTTTTCTGTTGGCTACATGCAACAGCTTGCTTTGTATACCAGAAATAACATTTATTAATATATAAATGACTACAACAGCTCTTGTTGTTTGTTTACATTTACTATTTGTAAGGTTAGAAAATCAAAAAACAAAGGTTCAACCAAAGGATCGGCACATTGGTTTTAAATACCTTTTTTATTCTGTTAAAAGTCTGTGTGTGATCTCTACAAGAAACTCTTTTGACGCATGCAATAACATTCTGTTATTTAAGTCCATTTGAGAGTAACACGGGTGTACAAAATTTATTATCATACTCAAATATTACAAATTGTTTCATGCTGAATGTATGGCAATTCAAATACGCAGAATCACATGACGTATAACAATATCAACGAGCGTATCTCATAGTTCATTCCTAAACGCTTGAAATAAAGTAAATATCAATTTTGTGTCAGTAATGATAGCAACATCTGTTACTTTGTTTTTAACCTAACCTTGTTTGTACATGTTGTCACACGTGCAGGTCTGACAACTTTGATACGTCCTTCATTAACATATCGTATGTTTCATTTACAAAATGCTCAGGTTCATGTGCAACAATGATATACAAGTCAAATCTTCAGGTTCATATACATTTTTATAACATGCTTTGCTGTATATCATATCAAAGGTCCAGTTTAAAGTCTAACCGTTATTCTATTTTAGTTTTAGTTTTAATTTTGATATAATTAAAAGATTAATGTTTATTCCCATTTTTACATTATGTGTTTATACTATACACATCTTTTAAATAATAATTTAGTCAAGCTGGCTTATGCAAGGAATTATTATAATGCTATACAGACTATAAGAGAGAAACAGGCTTCACTTTATCACAAGAATTTCTATGTGTTATCAAGGGTTACCTTTTTCATTTAGTTATTAGATTTCCACTAAAATTCCAAATCTGGAGTTGAATGCAGGTAGATAGAAAACAAAAAAGTCTTAGAATAGATAATAACTTACCTATATAATCTATGCGTTGTGCATAATGGGTATTATTTACGAGATCTCCAAAACAACGTAGACAGTCAATACCTCATGACTGTACTTGCCCATACCCCGATATCCATGACCTCAATTGATCTATTCGTTACTTTTGCCCCAATTTTGACAAATAAGGAAATAGCTCCGTCTTCGTGAGGAGTACAATTCAACGAAAAGTCTAGTTAATTGACTTCTTATTATTCTATATAATGCTTAGTTTAATGATATTCACGTTTAAATGGCATCAGAAATATTTTAAAGCGGTTGCATGAGTAAGACAATTGTGTGTTTCAATGTTCTAGAGACTGTCTTCGAAATAAATTTATACTTTCATTAGCTCCTTGTCAATATATCTGGGACATCCACTGTTTGTCGGGTAATCAAACTGACTGTTTAATATCGGAGGGTAATTAAAAAACATTTCACATTCCAGCAAATCATTTTATTGATCACAATACGTGTACTAGAGACAATCGTCTATTATTTGTTCAACGAATTCATTACCGTCTTCTCATATTTTTTCATTTTTTTGTGTGTAAGTTTTGCATGTCATATCCATTAATAATTGCTATAAGCCGAAAAGTAATACATCCCACACAAAGGAAAATGCTACAGTCCTGAATACAGTTCCGGATGTAATGAACGTAGAAACAACATAATATTTTAATTTGGATGCAAATTATAATACTGTCAACTTCTAGCAATACCAGCTTCTTTTTAATGGTATAGAAGAATAATGGCATACCGGTTTAACATAACATATGATAATAAAATAGTTTGCCATTTGTAAAGTTCTATGCAATTATGAATAATCATCTTAAATTTGTTTAAAAAAAAATACACAAAAATAATATGTATTCAGCATTTCGCATAAAAATATATTATTAATTATAGTTTTGCAAAACTTGCAAATGTAAGATTGCTTTATGTTTATTTGCCAAGATACTATTTATATTCAATTTAATGTTTTTTTATCTCGTTTTCGTCTTTTGTATACAATGATAAAAAACTATGTTTTTCGTAAAATATAGATATTGATTTACCGTTTAAACTCTGTATTTTATTATCCTATTTATTGTCTATATAATGCATAGACATTCGATAGCTATTACTCGTAGACATTAAAGTAACTCGCCGGAGCTTTATTGTCATGAAGGAACTAAAAATATTTTTCAAGATTTTTATACCATTTGATGTAATTCTATACCAAAAAACTCGTATGCAACTCCAGAATAAATATTAAATAATGCAAAAAAAAATCCTTAATAGAAAAGAATGTAAGAGATTTTATCTCAAATCGGGTTAAGAATTGCAATAAATAATAATTTTAATCACATTCTAAGTATATTTCTTTATCTATTTTTAAACATTTCTAACGTACAGGTGTACTATAATCTGTCCCATCAACTTTGAATATTCTATTTTTTATTTAATATAATAGTAAAATCATTTAAATTAATGTCAAGTAAACCCTGACATCATACGTGTAGGAGTCATGTCATTCAGGAGTTTTTTGAAGTAAAAAAATGGGAGCTACGGAACTGGATAGAAAATGGCAATGAAGGAATCTTCAGAATGCGAATTTTTCGTGACGTTTATAAAGATCAATTTCGAAATTCATAGGCTTAAAAGTAAGTGCAATTTCTAGATCTACTCGGTGTTCTTGTTGCTTATTTTTCATTTTTTAAAAGTTTTCCAACTAAACTGTTACATCTTGTAGATCAAGCTTTGTAAAATAATCATGAAACAACCCCGAGAACATCATGTATATTTTAGAAACATAACACGTGCTTTCTCCCGTTCATCTTCAAATGAAAAGTACTTCGGCAATGGCTACGGAAAATAAACAACAGAGATTTACCATAGAGAAATCAAAATTTACTTTCACAAGAAAAGTAGACACTATAAAGAAAAATCCTGAAAAATCTCGAGGGTGACTTTTTTTAGTTTACAAAAATAGTTTATTTTTTATTCAACCTGGTTTTGTTAATTCATACCAGGCAAAAGTTCATTTCCATTTTTAATGGGACAGACTATAGTAATTAAATTGTCAAATTTTATAAAAAGCATCATTCTTTAAGATTTTTAGTTAATGACCAAGTCAATACAATTATTAATATATTGGTGGTAGTTATTCATTTTCATTATTCAGTATGATAATGCTTATTCAACAAAACCTTTTTTGTATATTACTAGGATATTTGTTTGCATTTCATTCGACATTAATCAAATGTCAACAAACATTCTGGTTTACAATTCCGGTTTGAAAGATATTACAGTAATAACATTTCTTCTGGTTTGTTTGGGTGATTTTCTTGCACTACTTGCTTTCTAGTTCTAAGACTTACCACTGTTCACAGTTTAGTGAACGTATACGTTTTTAAATATTGAAGTAGTGTGCATTTCAGGTTTCAAATATGGTTAATAAAACTCGTACGGAAATGATAAAGAAAAATCATGAGTTACGCTCAATTATGATTATTTACACATTTGTGTTTAAAACATTATGCAAATATGTTTTCCACTGGCTCCGATCCAAAGGTTTATCTTCATTTTATCTTCATTTTATTTAAATTTAATGCCTTAATCTTATGCAGAAAAAGAAACAAATTTTCTAATTCACTATAATGTATAATGTTTCTTGAAATTACATGCACGAAAAATAGTCTTTTATTCAACCTTTTTTAGTGTAATAATAAAATTTATATCGAACTTGCATCAATTAATTCCTTACATGAAATTCGGAAAACACCAATTTGAATGTTTTGTGAGACTTTTAAGGAACTAAATAATAGTTTGTGCCTATGATAACTCATGTTTATTAGAATAAAAATGTAAATTCTACTTTGATAATCAATTATGGTATTTTCCAGAGCTTTATCTTAAAATATAGTGTTGTAAATGCTTCAACAGGTAGAGAAGTATTCATCTGGTGTACGTAAAGCGAAAGAAACCTGTTAATGAAAAGAAAACATAATACATATACGGGCGATGATTTAAAACTTACATGAAACATGGAATACAAAAGCAGCATAATTAGAAGATGCGTTTATTCACTACTGACAGAGACCCAAAATAATAATAGATACATTGAACCACAAAGTTAACATTCTGAAAAATTGGATGCAACACCATCATTAGAGCACCCCTTATTGTTTCAATTAAACCGGGATAGTTTTACTTATGTGTTTTATACTTAAGTAGCTTATCTATGCCTAAAGGTAAATTGTGTTCAATTTCCCTAGAGCAATGATATGTTTTTTATATGACGCGCAACTGACGCAACGGTTGTAAGACTGTCGCACGGATGCCGTACGACTTAAACGACTGTCTTAAGATTGTCAACTGTCATGTGACAGCATTTGATTACGGCCCGAGGTAGCCAGACAATGCTCGTAAGGCAACCATGCGGTCGTCACAAGACAAACGCAAAACATTGTGACTTGAGAACTTCTTAAAATCATGCATCTTTTGACTGTTGTCTTACGACAGTCTTGAGACGTCCAAAATCTGTTAAAATTTCGCAGAAATAATGTGCATGTTGAGAAATTAGTCTGCGATGTTGCGTCAACCTTGCGACAAAAAGAATTCGTACGACTGTTTTGCAGCTGGCGCACGAAACACAGCAATTTTTGTCAAAATGCATTCGTACGGCTGCCGTACGGCTGATGTGAAAGAGGCTTTAAGAATCGAAATAACTTCTAATTTTCAATCACATTCCTAGTATATTTCTTTATCTATGTTTTTACATAATTTTCCGCTTTAAGTGCCCCCAGTCGATAGGGTTTTGGAGAGCAATAGTGATTAATATTTAATATGCGTGGTTCTAATGAACATGTGTACTATGATTGTCAAAGATTATCAAAAATCATCCTGTAATCATTCTTTAATAGGTTAAATTTAATAACCTAGAGAAGGGTATATAGTACCCGAAACCTGTAGTAAACCAACCTTGTGTTTTAATGTGTTGTTCTCCCATCCCAATCGTTTAATTTATCGTCTAATAGGTTTTAAGTAATGTCAAAGTCAAAAATCTTATTACTATTTTGGTGGTAGTTGTTCATTTTCATTATTCTGTTTTATAATAAATACTTATTCAGCAAAGCCTTTTTCTGATCCATTGTGTATATTAGGATATTTGTTTAGATTTCATTCACCATTAATCAACTGTCAATATACATTTAGGTTGTCAATTTCAGTTTGAAAATAGTATAGTAATAACGTTGCGTATCGTTTGTTGTTGATTTCCTTGCACTACTTGCTTTCTAATTCTAAGACTAAACACTGTTCACCTTTAAGTGAGAGTATACGTGTTTAAATATGAAAGTAATGTGCAGCTCACGCTTTAAATCTGGTTAATAAAACTCGTTAAGCTCGGAAAATGAAAAAGAAACCTTCAGTTACGCTCAGTTATAAAATAATTTACTCAATTGTGTTTAAAACAATATGCAAATAATTTTTTCAATAGCTCCGATTCAAAGGCTTATCTTCATTTTATTCCAATTTAATGCTTTAACCTTATGCAGAAAAAGAAACAAATTTTATTATTCTAATGTATCATGTTTCTTGAAATTCATTGCACAATAAATAGTTTTTTTATTGAAACTTTTAGTGAAATAATAAAATCTATATCGACCTTGCATCAATTAATTCCTCACATGACACTCGGAAATCAGCAATTTGAATATTTTAAGAGACTGTTAAGGAACTAAATTATAAGGTGTGCCTATGACAATTTATGTTAATTTGAATGAAAATGTAAAATACTAATTTGATAATCAAATTGGTATTTTCTATGGTAGGCTTTAAATCGTATAATGTTACGTAAAGTTTGTCTTTACATTTTGATAGATTTTAGTTATTGTCATAAGAAAATATTCTATAACATAATCATAGCAAACATAAATGTTACAGTAAACATTTCAAATATTTCGAAAGTGTTTAAATGCCAGTTTGTATTGTCTACTTTTTGGGTATAATGAAAGTTTGGTTAAAAAAATAAATTAGCTATCGGGCCTTCGAAAGATCGTATTTTTCTATTATCTATTCAACAAAATTTCTAAATATGCCATTTTATTTCGAAAATTGTTTTTATTTTAAGATGCTGTAATTAATACAGTGTTAGCAAATTTTGGTATTGACAAATATTTCTGGTAAGGATTGGAGCCAATCCATTATTGACAACTGTCTGGCGTAACTTTGTCAAGAGAGAAGATTGATATTCACAGGAAATTATTTTACATTATTTCAGCAAGTAAATATTATGCTAGACATTTACTTACACGGTTATGCAAATGCCAAATTATATTCCTTGAAAAAGAAAGTAAAAGGATAATATATAACACATACAGTGTTGCTTCTTATAAATATTTATATTGTATGCGAACATCATCACAATGCAGGGACACGTTTTTATAGTTTACATTAGCACAATGTCAACATTACAGTGACATTTCATGTGCCGAGAATTCTATCTGACTCTTACCATACATCCTTAGGTAAATACAATTATCTCACATGTCATCATATATTTTATTTAATCAAGTTAAGTGCAATATAGACAATTGTCTTTGTATGTGGTACGTACTCCGATCCAATAATTATTTTACGAATGCATTATTTTTCATTAATAACATTCTTCTCTTGCCATTGGTACTTTTTACATCACATACTTTGCCACGGCAATTGGAATATGTGAACAATTATAGTTCGGAAACTGTGAGATGAAGGCACCAAGGATTACAAATAGTTTGCATCACGAACATTGCCATTTTATCATTTGTCTACCAGTCACCTTTACAGACAATAATAAATCGCTTATATTAAAAAAGTAATAAAGAGTTATATTACTCTAAATTTATAAGACCAGATTAATTCAGTATATGTATGGTTAAACAGTTACATAACAAGTTATTGATATTTTGATTTATTAAATTTAAAAATACTTCAACATTATTGGATTTTTTAAATATTGTGAAAACTTGTCCTGCAAAATGCTTAATGATAAACTACGCTGACAAAGAGTAAAAGTTCACTGGCCATGTATTTAATAAAGGATTTAAAAGTTATATCAAAGAGGATTTTATAGGAGAAAAAGGCATCGAGATATTTCTTATTATATCGTTTACTTAATTGAATAACACTGTTAGTGAATTGGATGTTATAAATGTCTAAAACGACTGACACTTTGATAATTCCTAATATTGTTTTTATATTTGTCCAATTTGTTTGACTGTTTTTAAACAGAAAGCAAAAACGTTTAACTTAATAAAACGATTCAGATATATTTAATGGTAGATTTAATTTTTGATGAAATATAGGTTGTTGTTTCTGTTCCCAATAAAGATATACATATTGTCTACAGAGCAGGACTGTTAAACTTTACATGAGCTGGAACTAACTTTCAACCAAACGAATTTAATTATATATGCCATCAAGTTACGTGAGGCCCACATGTTGCTTTAACCAAAAGTTTATAACTCTTTTATGAATATGGTTCATGTTGTTGTGTACATAATAAGTAAGCATATAAGTTAGCATATTCAAAAATAGTCCTTTATTTGTCAACAAATAAAACATGTATATTTTCATATAGTAGAACATTTAACACAACAATTGGTTTGGTAACCACTGTCTACAACATCGCTTAACAAAGTCGGGCATGTTTTCCTTCTCTGGAAATTTCAACTCTGGTGTGTTCGGCTTTTTTTCTTTAAATATCTTGGAACTCACTTCGCCTAAACAGTTAGATATGACTGCCGAGAATCTATCTTTTGTATAACGGTTTACTGCACACAGGTTGATTCTCTGCTGCTGTCGCTGTCGTTGTGATTCACTGACTACGCAGATTACTGTACACCTCGGCACTTGTGTTCTTTTAATGGGTTTACTCATTTCATAGTAAATAAAACAATTGCTATTTTATGTATTGTCTTTAGTGTTTAGAGTGTCATTTTCTTTATTTTAAAAGCAGAGGCAGCATAATCGTTCTCCGCATATTTTAATATTCCCTTGACATCTGTTTATTTTCAAACAAAAACTCATGTTTCAGATATAAAGATATTATATTTATTTTGAAAAATAAAATTACATAGTACGTTATTATTTATGGATATAATTAAAGCTTTTCTTGCGTGGGATTTCATAATTTGTTTTTAATTTCTACAATAATTTATAATTCAGTAACATAATACTGGTTTTTATACGGTAATAGCGTGCAGTTAATACTTTGAATTAAATCAAACTCAATTGTGTACTTTATCTCCAGAGAAAAAAGATATATAGTCAATCTGCATTTAGTCAATTGTAATTATTTACTGAACACCTTCGCGTATGCATATCATTATACAAAAAAAACAATTTCAATGGCCCCAATCCAAAATTTTATATTCATTATATGCAAATATAATACAATGCAAAAAGGCACAATATTGCTTGTTTTTCCTATTATGTGTCACTTTTTGTTAAGTTATTTTCGCATTTAATAATATCTTAAATGTTTCTTTCAACAGTAATGAAAAAACGTTAACAATAATGTTCTTAAATCATACCCGAAAAGAATCACTTTGTCTAAATAGATATCATGTTGTTTCTATGTGCGTGATACATTGTGTTGCTTACGTATGATATTATACTCCAATTCGAATTTGGCTAACTAACGGTTACCATGTACTGAAAAAGAAACATTTTACATTTGAAAAGGCAACAAACAAGTATCACATTACAGCATACATACCGATATTAAAAGTAATATTACAACAAAACTATAATATTAATGATATTTAACATGACACGTAACTTCCAGACACAATGAATTTGGAAGCTTGGAAGCTGTAGCGTCCTATTGAACAAGCTAGAGCTAAACATCAAACATTTCACTTACCTAGATACATCGTGATTTAATTCCCTATGCTATTATCATGATCACTAATCATACAGGGCTTTCCTTGGCCGAGTGTATAACGCCGTTGACATCACATCACTTGCTCTCAACCTTGTTGGTAGGAATCCCTTTGTGAGGAAAAGGTCATCGTGCTAACGGCGGTTCTACAAACATAACAAGCCTGAAATAATGAGCGGCGCTTTAACTGAAGTCATTTTTCTGTAGCCTAAAATATGAACATAGTATAAAAACAATACAGTAGATATATAGATTTATGCAGAAAGCAAAATCTTATAAAAATCTATCATCTACTAAAAATAGTACGTTATGTCATTGGTGGTTGAAATATTAGATTACTAGAAAATTATTTCAATCATTCATAATTATGGTACATTTTTTAGTAAATAGTCGTAATAGTAATAAAATATTATAGCAAAAAAGTTAAAATCCTACATTTGAAAGATTTCATTCAATAACATTGCGTTGCTAAAAGTATCTTTCGTCAGTTTTTTTTTATCTGAACATCATATTATTTGTAAATGTAAATTCTGAAATAGATATCTTTTCCCAATATACGATTTAGTTTGCGCAAATCTGAGGATACGATATTTTTTCCAATACCAAATAACGCAATGTCCAAATGAGAGAATGTTTTTGCCATATGATTCGCATTTGTCAATAATGAACAGGTTTTCTTTTTACCAATATGTAATGAAAGTTTAAAAGATTCATTTGCCAGATGTTAAATAGTATTTATCTGGGATTAAAGCGTTCGTGAGCTATGGTATGTTTTAATTTATATAGAATTTGCAATTCATTTTCGTGTGAATATTTAACTTTTCACTGTGCTTTCTTCGCTTAACATCTTTCCGTTTTTATATATTTTCAATTGATCAAAAAATAAAATTTTAATTAAGTTAATAGATGAAAACCAATTTTAATAGGAGTTTTATATATTCTGAAACATGACTTAAACACCATGGCAGTTAAATGGTACGATTCTAAATTCAGTTTATTGTTTCAAAATAAAACATACTGGTTAAGAATTTAATGAAATATACATTATGAAGCTAACATTATTATGAGTAAAATGTGTAACATTATTATGAGTAAAATGTGTTAATCAAAAGAAACATGCCTAGCTCAAACGAGTGAATGAATTGACAAAAATACTTTATTAAAATATGTATATGTATTCACACTCAAAGTACAGTTAATACAGCAAAGTTTCATACTTTAATTTTTATCACTTCATTTTTACTTTCAAGCAAATAACTGTTATATGATAATAATAGATTTTACCAATTAAACTGATCGCTTGACAACATTTTACAAATTGAAACGATTTGCTTATTTGTCAAATAAAGTACACTGATCTTATTGATATTCGATATAAAAACAGAACCATTTATTCAAATAAATAAACATTAACGAAATATGTTTCATGTTGTTTTGCGTTTTTCATTCAACTAATTACATACAAAGACTAACATCTTAAATCGGTGCATGTCTGAGGTATCTGGGCCAATTACTTGGTGTTTGCATGATTGTAACGAATAATATAAATGTCTCTATGAATTATTAATTTTAGGCCACCAGAAATACTTATGATATCAGCATTCTTCGGATTACTTACATTTCTATCATATATTTCAAAAGGTTTACTTGCTACATTTTTATTAGTAGTGATGAAATCTTAAAATAATTAAGAATAATGTAATTGACACAATTTGTACGTTTGATGAACTAATTTAACTAAGTATTGTACTTTTTAGTAACGGACTGTATTAACTTCAGTTCAGAAAGCTGTATTAATTTCTTTTCTTTTTTTGTCTGGCGACTTTAATTAGGACTGTCATATATGCTTATCAATTAATTTTACAATTTTCATGTTGACTAAATTTATATCATCAGTTTATATAATAATAATAAGTATTTTAGGGAAGGGTTTCAAAATGTTTATAAGCATTGTTATGAATGAAAAACCAAGCTGTTAAATATGTAAACACATTGTGCTAGCATAGATTCGATGTCATGTAATATGATTACATTAAATAAATAAATGATAAGTTTATATAACATTGATAGATAAACATTATAATCATTTTGGCTCATTATTTTTGTTTGGTTTTCAAACTATGTTTTTGTCTGTTGGCCACACGCAACAGCTTGCTTTGTATACCTGAAACGACAATTATTTGATATATTAATGATTACATCAGCTCTTATGTTTTGTTTACATTTATAATTGGTAAGGGTAGAAAAACAAAAGTTCACTTAGGGATATGCACATTTTTAAATACCTTTTTTATTTTGTTAAAAGTCTGTGATCTTTAAAAAAAACTCTTTTGACACATGCAATAACATTCTGTTATTTTAGTCCATATTAGAGCAACACGGGTGTACAAAATGCAGTATCATACACAAATAATACAACTGGTTTCATGCTGAATGTATGACAATTCAAATACGTAGAATCACATGATGTATAAAAATCAACGAGCGTATCTCATAGTTCATTCCTAAACGCTTGAAATAAAGTAAATATCAATGATGTGTCAGTAATGATAGCAACATATGTTACTTATATGTTTTTAACCCATGTTGTAACACGTGCCGGTGTCCTGCATTGACAGATCATCATATATTTTACTAAAACAATGTTTATGTACAAGCCCTATTATGATATGCAAATAAATTCTTTATTTTCATATACACGTATTTGTAACATGCTTAGTTGCCGTCATTTTATTTTAGTTTTATTTTCAATATTAAAAGATGACCTTTATTCTTAAAAACCTCATTTGTATATAGTGTTTATACTATACAAAGTGTTTAAGTATGTTTTTTCTTAGACAACATGGCTTATGCAAGGAATAATTATAATGCTAACAGACTATCAAACGGGAAAAGTCTTTCACATTATCTCAAGAATTCCAATGTGTTCTTAAGGATTACCTTTTTCATTTAGCTGAATGACAGATATATTATAGTTCGCTAAAATTACAAATCAGAAGTTAAATGCAGGTGGATAGAAAACAAGAAGGCTTTAGACAATATATTTATTTACCTACAAAATCAATGCGTTGTGCATAATTGGTGCCATTTAAGAGATCTTCAAACAACGTACTTGCCCATACCCCGACCTCCATGACGTCAATTGTTTTATTCGTTACTTTGCCCCAACTATGACAACTGTTATTCGTGGGGAATTCTTAACCAATTCAACGAAAAGCCTAGTTAATTGACATCTTTTTTGTTGCGGCGGACGTAAATACGAAATGTTCATGATAAAGCTTCTATGTACTTTGATACTTTGAGTAACCAATTCATAATAGAAGACTGTCGCGTAAGTTATAATCATATTCTTAATTTTATCTTTGTCGTTATAAAAAGTGAACATACATAACTAATTATCAGAATTCTTGATAATTATTTGTTACAAAAAACTATTTGTTTAATCGTAAAATATGGAAACTATCATTCTATATAATGCTAAGTTTAAAGATATTCATTTTTAAATGGTATCAAAAATATTTTAAAGCAGTTGCATGTGTAAAAATATGAAAACAAACATCAATCACAACAAAAACAACATGGCAATTGCAGACTCGGTTTGATTGAGTCTATAAATGAGGGATAATGAACAAGTGCAACATCCCTCACGCCCTCTAGCACCGGCTTGAGCGGTAATCAATTCTCAACATTTAATAGTGCTGGCATCAATGATCCCGAAAGACCAGAACAATATAACAACATTGAAGTGAAGTGCGGGTTAAATTTTTACAATAAGACAGTTGTATGTTTCAATGTTCCAGCGATTGTCTACGAAATTGATTCATACTCTGTCTTTGCAGTATCGGTATGCAAAGGAACGTCATTAGCGCCTTGTCAATATATCTGGGACATCCAATGTTTGTCGGCTAATCAAACTGACTGTTTAATATCGGAGGGTAATTAAAAAACATTTCACATTCCAGAAAATCATTTTATTGATCACAATATGTGTACTAGAAACAATCGTTTATTATTTGTTAAACGAATTTATTACCGTCTTTTCTTTTGTTGTGTACGTTTTGCATTTGTTATCCAATTATAATTGCTATTTAAGCCAAAAAGTAATACACATCAAACAAAGGAAACTGTTAAAGTCTTGAATACAGTTCCGGGTGTAAGGAACATTGAAACAACGTAATATTACAATTTTGATAAAGATTATAATCCTGTCACTTTTAGGCAATACCAGCTTCTTTTTAATGATATAGTATAATTAATTAATTATCACAAACCGGTTTTACATGACATTTAATGATTGAATTGTTCTATATTTACTATTTGACATGTTTGTTAAGTTCTATGCAAGTATAAAGAATCATCTTATTATTATTATTTTTATTAAAACATTTACACAAAAAGATTAATATTCAGCATTTCGACTGAAAAGATATTCTTAATAGTTTTGCAAAACTTGCAAATGTGAGATTGCTGTATGTTTATTTGCATAGATTCTATTCATATTGATTTCTTTTTAATGTTTTGTCATGTTTTCGTAAAAAATAGATATACCGTTTAAACTCTGTATTTTATCATCCTATTTATTGTCTGTATAATACATTGACATTTCGTAAAACTTAAAGGAACTCCCGGAGCTTTATTGTCATAAAGAAACTAGAAATATTTTTTTCGAGATTTTTATACCATTTGATGTAATTCTATACCAAAAACTCATATACAAATTTTCTGTTTATTCTTTTACTATGTTTGTCCAGAATTAACATTTATTTAAATGCAAAAAGTCCTAAAGAGAAACGAAATTAAGCGATTTTAAATCTAATCAGGTTAGGAATTGCAATAAATACTTATTTTTAATCACAATCTTAGTATATTTCTTTATCTATTTTTTACATAATAAATAAGTGCCTCCAGTCGACAGATTTTTGGACAACAATAGAGTTCCTTTCATATGCGTGTGTCTAATGTACATGTGTAATTATATTGTCAAAGATCATGAAAACATCTTTCTATAAGATGTTTAGATAAAGTCAAAGTCAATAAAATTATTAATACTTTGGTGGAAGTTATTCATTTGCATTATACTGTATGATAATTCTTATTCAATAAAACCTTTCTTGTATATTACTAGAATATTTGTTTGGATTTCATTCACCATTAATCAAATGTCAACAAACATTCTGGTTAGCAATTTCAATTTGAAAGATATTACAGTAATAACATTTCTTCTCGTTTGTTTGGGTGATTTTCTTGCAATACTTGCTTTCTAATTCTAAGACGACTTATTCCTACTTGAATACTGTAAAATCACCCTTAGGATATGTTGCCTGCTTTTTAAAATTGTCTTTTGACGTCTAATCTGTGATATGCAGGCTTCATAACCTCAGATCCCTTTTCAAAATTCCATTTTATTTAGTTCCGCCCATTGTTTTCTCGTTTAGGGCAAAAGCATTCTTTTACTTGGGGACCATACACCACCTTTCATGGAATGGCACCCTACTGTGTCACATTGAAGGTTCCATGATAACCGCCGTAGGATGTTAATAAATTCAAAATTTCACCATTTTCGTGTTAAATGTTCAATTCTGATTAAGCCGGTGCTAGGGGGCGTGGACGGTTACTTGCATTTTCCAGAACCGTCCATTAACAGGCTTAATCAAACCGAGCCTGCAACATTTTACAATTTTGCCGTGTTGGGCTTTCTTTAGGGATTCTGTTTTTCTCTATTTTATTGTCACATCCGTGTTATTTGTGCCGTGTGGCGGCTGTAAAAAGTCTTTCCGTACATTTAATCAATGATGATATATTTTCGATCCTTGAAGATCGATCAGCACGACATTATTCTTGTGTATACATGTTATGTGTTACTTTTATGTTTATAAATTCAAAATTTCACCATTTTCGTGTTAAATGTTGAATTCTGCTTAAGCCGGTGCTAGGGGGCGTGGACGGTAACTTGCACTTTCCAGTACCGTCCATGAACAGGCTCAATCAAACCGAGCCTGCAACATTTAACAATTTTGCCGTGTTGGGCTTTCTTTAGGGATTCTGTTTTTCTCTTTTTTACCAATGTTCAGCTCTTATTGAAAGTATATGTGTGTTTAAATATGGAAGTAGTGTGCAGGTCACTTTTCAAATCTGGTTAATAAAACTCGTAAAGAAATGAAAAACAAAATCTTCAGTTACCCTTAATTATAATAATTTACACATTTGTGTTTAAAACATTATGCAAATAATTTTTCAATGGCTCCGATTCAAAGGTTTATCTTCATTTTATTCATATTTAATGCTTTAACCTTATGCAGGAAAAGAAACAAATTTTCTAATTCACTATTATGTAACATGTTTGTAAAAATTCATTGCACAATAATGATTTTATTGCAATTTTAGTGATATAATAAAATTTATGTCGACCTTGCATCAATTAATTCCTGACATGAAATTCGGAAATATGTTTAACGAGACTTTTAAGGAACTAGATTATAATGTGTGCGTATGACAATTGATGTTAATGTAAATTAAAATGTAAAATCCTAATTTGATAATTAAATTGGTATTTTCCAGAGCTTTGTCTTAAAATATAGTGTTGTTAATGCTTCAAACAGGAAGAGAAATATTCATTTGGTGTTTGTAAAATAAATTCTGTAGATGATAAGAAAACATAACATAGATACCAACAATAATTGAAAACTTACTGAAAACCTGGAATACACAAGCAACATAATTAAAGGCGCTTTTACTCAATACAGACTTATAGCTTAAATAATATATAAATACATTGAACAACAATGTTAACATTCTGCAATCTTTTCATTTAAAAAAACAAACATCATACATATTTGTTCTTTCGTATGAGCTTTTTTGTGTAAACATGTCACAATTGCTTACTATAGATCAAGTTCGCGACCTTAAAACTATTTTTGTATAACGGCTACAATTTATTCAAAACAATTACTGGTTTAAAACAACAAAATCGCTTTCGAAGTCTCAACATTATTGACATGATTAAGTAACAATTGAAAAAAATAAATTACATAAAAATGAATTTTTCCTACCACAACAACGGTGTCATGTGATGTACCTCATTAAAAATAATGATAAGTTCCATGATTAAACGAAGACTGATACCCTATATAGATAATCAAAGATACAGAAACAAGCGTTTGTTGGTGAAATTTGTCTTGCATTAAGAGTCATGTGAGATATGCCCTGCCTATACAATCTGTTTCATCAACGATGGCATAGTTTGTTTGCTCATTGCTATATATCTCATTTAAGAGCATCCTTAGAAAAGCGGATATTACATTTTTCAATAATTGGGACAATTACATGATTATTAGGATATTGATGGCGAAAAGTCTAAAAATTGAATGTTTTTAATGACAAGATTTCGGGCTGATGATATGTTATTTTATTCGTATTTTATTTCTCAGAATATATATATACATGTTTCCATTTACAGTATACACAAATCATTTCAAATATTCTTAAAAACAGGATTAGAATGGAAGACAAAATGTTTATGAAATTCTTCTCCTTATGATATGTTGATGAAATATTATACAATGCTTTTCCTTTCCTCCTTGGTATGTAGTAATGCTAACATAAGTAATTATTTAAAAAAAAATATTTTTCAGATTATATTACAATGAATACAACAACGAACGAGTCAACTTTCCAACAAGAAGGACCACACAGGACTGATATTTTTCAAATTCACAGAACTGCCGCCCCAGAATTACTCATCATTGACAGGGTTATCACTCCTATATGGTACTTCATTGGCATCATTGGGAACATTTTAAGCGCTAAAATATGGCTTTCACAGAAGATGCGACAATCGAATTCATCTGCGATTTATCTTGGTGCAATCGCTGTTGTAGACTTAATTTTTATTTTCTTGCATGTTTGGATGGAACTCCTGCAGGCATATGGAATAAGCACTTTTAATCAGCCTGTGTTGTGTGAAGTTTTTAATGTATTCTTCCTTTGTCCACAGTATCTAGCGCCGCTTCTTATATTAGGATTCACATTTGAACGATTTATAGCCATTCGCTTCCCGTTTTTGAAGGAAAGTGTCTGTTCCGTAAAGAAGGCGTGCATTGCTGTTAACATTCTTATAGCCGTATCTTTACTCATTAGTTTGATGCAAGCTTATTTCTGGACGTATGATGAGATAGGAGATGCGTGTGAAATAATTGGGTATAAGGTAAATAATTTTTCGATCTTAATAAAATATATGATAACGTTACATAAGCTGAAAATGTTGCCTTTTAGAAAAGCTAACATTGCAAATACTAATAGGTTTTTACCACTTAAATAGAGGCACAGACAAAATTATCATTTCTACGTTTTGATTTTTTTCATTAATTATTCTATAAATGTCCTAAAAATTAATACACTAGGCAGTAATAGGAACAAAAATTTTCTCCTTATAAAGAATAAAATGCTGGTTTCCTAACTTGATCCACGCGGGTCAGGTTAGAGCGTAAAGATTTCACAATAGTTGCCACATTGAACTCTGGAAACGTTAAAGAACATATCAAATGAATGACTTAGACTTGTTTTAATCATACAATATCCACAATATCTGTGATTGTAACTTCCAGGGTTTGTTCAAGTCAGATGACTTGTTTTAAAACTACTCAGTGATTCTGTCAGCGTCTAAATTTCGTTCAATGTATCTTGATATTTTTACGCTTCGAACCCAAAATATATTGAATTTATGCAAAAATTCGTGCTGCTGCTATAAAAAAAATGTCATTTTAGCGTGATATGAGTAAATCAAATCATTTTAATATTTATGTCATTTACTTGCCTGAGTATCCCTTTAAAGAAATATATGCTTAAAATTTACAGTTAGATATTGTATACTAGTATATGGCAATGCTAAGATAAGCATACTAAAAGCTTTTTAAATTTTAATTTTGAAACTAAATTAAAACGTCCCGGAATTTACATAAATAAGAAGGTGAACACACGTGACAAAATAGCATATCAGTGCATCCTGCGAATGTGCGGTCCTTTACTAATCTAAGCAACTGATAGAAGTTGTAATTTGTAAAATCCAAAAGTGCATTTACGAAATAAATCAGCGCCATAAACAGTAAATTAGCGCAATATTTCAGATGATCTTGCATCTTAAACGAGTTTCTGATTGTAAAAAAGAATTTTACAAATTGCACAAGAAAAATAAATAATATAAAAAGTAAACCAAAACATTGATAATTAACTTTAAATTATGGGATTACACTCTGTGTAAATTATACAATCTAATCTAGGCTAAACTCGTGTTGCCCTGGCTCGGGAAATAGCATGTTTTCAGACTGACTAGGATGAATAAGTCATTTTGTTTCACAATAGGAAGAGCATGTTTATATAGGCTGATGAATACAAAACATAATCCATGTACAGTCAATATAGTATTTGAAGGAACATACATATTGGTCATATAAATTTCATCTTACCTTTATAAAAGTTACGTCTTGGATCACCCAAGAAGATACATGTTTGTTTTACATACATTTTTTGTAAATAAATCTATTTTAAAATGGCGATAAACACTTTCAGTGATGTTTCTGTCATCATGTGTTACGTCAATCTTTTATGAATGAAACTCAATTACATTAAGCAGATGTGTGTTTCCTGGATGTGTGAAAAATAAGAAATTAAAATGTCATCAACGCACAAAGATTTTTGAAAAAACAAATTTAAGATATCATTTTGTCATCAATCAGTATGTCAGCCGTCAGGTAAAGAAAATAACAAAAGAAAAAACATTTATCATTAGAAACGCGTTAACGGTGCAAGATAAATTAAGAAAAAGATGTTGAATGGATTTCCAATTGTTCAACTTTAAGAATGACAGCTATTTGTGTGGAAAGGGTCAATCAGATATTGTAAATACGTACACATTGCTTTCATTCCGGTAAACTTGCTTCCTTAGTTTTATTTTTATTTCGGCTGGAATTTGAAAACCCTATTTTCTTTCGGAGAGGTATCAGTTATATTATGAGATTTAATTTGTTCTTTTAGTAATCTTCGCTTTAGATTTCTGTATTAGGATAAAGAAAATGAAACTAATGCATTGTTTTACTTTTTGATTGCAATGAACATTTAACAAAGTCATATGATATATATGAAGATGGATATGAATCTTTTGTTTAAGTCCTGAAAACATATCGTTTGTATTTGCAGGAATTCTTTTACACAATATGGACGTGGGTGTCTGAAATGATTATATTTGCTGCAGTTCCCCTGATTGTTCTCATATTCAACATACTCGTCATCAAAGAAATCAAGAAAATCAATAAATTCCAGGCTTCATTTGGACAAGATCGAGGATCAAATCAGACGTCAACAGTCACCTTGTTATCTGTCTCGTTCTATCTCATTTGTACTTTGTTACCAGCAACAATTGTCTATGCTATTCAAATGAGTATTAAATCGGGAAATTTAGCAACGCATCCCGCTGATTGGTCGAAAGATCCCACGTGGTCTAGTTATATGATTTACTACCATATTAGACGGATTGTTGAGGAAATTTGTTTGTCAAATTATGCGTGTTATGTATTTATCTACTATATTACAAGTGCTTATTTTCGGGCTGAAGTGCACAAAATGTGGTGCTTAGGCAAATATTTTCAATGCAAACAAACATCAGAGGAAAATCAGAAATCAAGCACCAATTATTCGATCATTAAAGGGAAGTGTATTGATAAAACAATTCCAACTGATGTATGAAGCAATTTAGGTATTATATTATTAGGGCAATTTTAGTGAGATATGGAAACATCTTCGATAGCTTGAACATATTTATCATTTGTCTTTTGAAAAGAAAATACAAAGAGATGTCATGTTTTACACAATTACACTATCTAAAGGTGTTGACAACAAAACGAAACTAAAGGATGATTCAACAAAGTTCAAATTTGTCTTCTTTATTGCACTTATTTTTAAGCATTGAATGTATTATGACCAACAATATTTCCTCTCTGTGTTTAAGCAATTTGAACATTTCCAGAATTACCCATAGCTGAACATTTCTAATGTGACGTGATTTCAAACCATCTCGACTTATAACCCACGATTCATTGATACATTTGTAATGATGTTAGATGTAGTCCAGCTTGTAAGATTCTATCAAATATTTCAAGTATATCCACACGTCTATGTTATTATAAAACTATTAAAATAAGTATAGTGTCAAGTTGCTTTTACTCTTTATAAAAGTATTTTATATCAAAAATTGTATAAGCGTAGTGTAATATTGACTGTGTGTAATGTACTTATTCTTATATGAATGTGTAAATATTTTCATGTGCTAGATTTTGCATAAAATGTATTCAAGCGTGCCTGTTAATTGCAATAAACCAATGTTGGTTTTAATATATGTCATTTCTTATGTGATGTCTTAATTCTGTTGTGACTAATGCTTCCAAGTGATCACTTTGTTTCCAAATTTTAATATTTACAGACAGCAAGAATGAATTCTTTTTAGAGATTGAATTATATCGTGATAATAGATAGCATATAGAATGTGAAATTGAAAGAAATATTATGCAAATAGTCACATAAACACAATTACATGAACATAATACAGTTTATATGAGAACGTTCTATATAATTATAAACATATTCCGTATAACACTGATACGATTTTAGAAAGGTTGGGAAATTACAATATCATCATTAAATTGCATTGTTGTTTACCTTGCATATAATTTAAAGTTATTCTCTTTTAGTAGATTGACTCCTTGAGATATACAGGTAGTAACTTCATGGATATCTAATGTGATTCACTGACAGCAAAACACGCAAGAAATATAATGTATTACTGTTAATTACAATGTACAAGTTTGAATGTAATTAAATAACACCAATAAAGCAGTTCTTATCTAATCGTATAGATAAAACCCGATCGAAATATCATGTCAGCTTCCTGGAACATTCTAGGTGCTGATGCAATGTGTCGAGGAACGGGGCGAAGCGACGAACGCTAGGTTGAGAAGCAGGTACTTTAACCGAGAAACCAACGCTAAAAATGTTATAACTATCCAATGATGCCATTACTGAACAGATTTTTTTCTCCACTTTTAAAACAAATGCGTCTTAATACCATATATTTTACCATATAAATATATGCGTTTCAAATAAAAATATAGAACATAAATAATTTTATTTAATATAAATGCTGGATTTTAGAATATAAATATACAATCATATCACATACAAATATTTTTAGAAGTTTGCAACGTATAATGTAGATTATTTTATTACAGTGATGAATAAAATTACTTTTATCTTTTCCAGTACTTTAGTACTCTTGATGAGCATTTATTACATTCACAATGAATTTAACATCTAGCAAAAATGTAGTTTACATATCTGTCTTGAATGCATCTATATAGACATTTTTCATAGAAGCATTCAATACAGACATGTGATCATACATAAATGAAGGCTACATGTATATAATTCAATCAGTTTTACTCATCATTGTATCTCCTATCGTATGCAAATTAGATGATCATGTGTAACAAAACACAAAACTAACTTTAAGAAATTAAATATAAGAAATGTGAACCTGATAATAAAATGTAACTTCTACTTCAGAACGAGGTCAGTTCTCAACAAATACTGAAGTTTATGATAACTTTACGAGAGAAAGACATGGATATACTTTATTCAATAAAGTATTTAGAAATATTAAATCAATATCAAAGTTTTATATTAAAGTTATTGCAATTCAAGATAAAACAATTAAATCAGATACTGGTATTCAAACAGAGTTTTGTTTCATATCACATTACAACTGGTAATCCTTCACATCTAACTATTTTTAGGGTAATTATATTGATATTGATATTTAGCATACTCCTCTGACTTTTAACAAGCATAGATGTTGGCGTTTCACTTTCTAACATTTTAACTTTTTAACATTGTGTGTTTGTTAAAAGATGAAATAAAGATAAAAAGCAAGATGATGATAATGTGAGGAAATTAAAAGGTGTCTAAATTGGACGGTCACATGGAAAAATATTTATTAAATAAGTTAAGCATTTAAGAATGTAAACATAAGATGATGAAATGTTTAAGAACATTTACATTTCTTGTTATTGGTTAATTTTACGAGCACCAACACAGTAAAGGTCAAATGCCGTCATTGTAGTGGACGTAACTTCAGGTGCCCCTCCGTGCATAATTTCAGGTTCGAGTGTGCACCCGAGTAGAACCACCAACGTTCAGTTAGCTAGCTTGATAGCCTTCTAACATTAAGTCCCTAGCTGTTTACAAACCTACAGCAATTAAGGGACAAGTTGTTTGAAACCACTATGCAACTAAGTTATTTGTAACGTTCAATGTATTGAATTTATGCATATACACAATACTTTGACGTTAAAAGAAAGCTTAAGATTAGCTTGAGTTAAGATTGTCTGCTGAGACGAAGATTGATACTTCAAACAAACAATCAAAGATAAAGAGACAAGTGTTTGTCAGATACGATCAGTCATACATTAGGATTCGCGTGAGAGACATCATTACTAGATTGTTTCATAGAAGCTACACAGTTTGTTCACCGCTATATGTTTTAATTTACAGAGCATTCATGGGAAGAGGAAATTTAATTTCCACACAAATTGCTAAAATTACATTAGATTTAGGACTTTTTAGTAAATTGTTTGCTGTTTCTGAGTTGCTTGTGGGAATCTGGGTCTGTTGAATTGTAGATAAACGGGGTAAATAAGTACTCCAAAAAGTAATACTAAATGTTTTCTAATAAAAAGTGTCTGTTCCTTAAAGAGAGCATTCATTGCAGTAAACAGTTTTATAGCCGCGTCTTTACTCATAGCTAATTGATAAGATATGCGTTTTGTGTATTTATCTACTATATTTCAAGAGCTTTTTCCGTAATTTGGTGCTTAGGCAAATAATTGCATTCTAAACAAACATCGGAGGAAAATCAGAAATAAAGCACCAATTATTTGATCATAAAAGTACATGTATTGATAAAACAATTCCAACTGATGTATGAAGCAATTTTGAAAGTTAAATAATTATGACAATTGCAGTGACATATGAAAACGTCCTTGTGAACATGATCATATTCTTCAGTCGTTAATGGAAACAGATTTACTTACAACAAAAGAACAGGAGAAATGCAAAAAAATAACATATTATTTACATTAGACAACATTAATATTAATATGACAAAAACACTGCGATTTATATTAAGCACAGAATGTTATGGGAATAGAAATAAAAAGATAAGTATATCAACAGAATACATGACCAAGCGTTGATACATTATTTTGCACTTCTATGATACTTTAATGTTTAGCTCGATTGAGACATGTAGCCGTTAACTATGATTCAGATTGATGTAAAATTACAATAATGCTCTATTAGTACATTGTAATGTACCGAAACACCACAGTTTAAACATAATATGAAACATTAATTTCTTCTCTCATAGCAAACGGCATCCTTGAAACATACATTAGTTTCAACGGATATATAAGACGATTTCCCTAGAGCAAACCACGCAATTAACATAAATTCTTGATGTTCCAGTCTGAATGATAGAAACTCACGCAGATACACATGTAGTAGATCTAAAGTTATCATAGATATAACCATGTTTCTGATTCCATGAGAGCAAATACGCAATACTGAAAACCATGGTCCAGACTTTATTATATAAAAACGCAGGTAAAGCAATTCTAAACTCAACATAGATATGACCAGGTTTATAGGAAGCATTTGAAACTTTTGATAAACGACCTTATACAATGCATAAACTCATTTCAATTAACAAAAAATTATTATTATTTTGGTGGTAGTTATTAATTTTCATTATTCTGTATTCAACAAAATCTCATTTCTGATCCATAGAGTATGTTAAGATATCTGATTGGATTCATTCGTAAGTCAACAAACATTCAGGTTTTCAATTTCAATTTGTAAAATATTAAAGTAATAACATTTCTTATCATTTGTGCGGGTGGGATTTTCTTACAATACTTGCTTTCTAATTCTAAGACAGTGTTTTTTTACCAGAATATTCGGCGTAATTCGGCCCCATTCTCCCCTCAAAATAGTATGTTTTTCACTCTTCAAAGTCGAAATTTTCTCCTATACGGCAGCCCGAATTTGCCTGCAATGAATATCATTTTTTTGCAACAAACTGCCGAAAAATGTTTGATTTTATGCTTGTAAGACTCACTGTTAACCAAGGTTGTTTACAAATCGTTCTTTGGTACCTTAGGGGAGCTACTCTCGGCGTACCAACAAGTTTAACATGTGACGCGTCGATATTTTAGACCCGTATATTAAGAAAAAGCTACGTATTTTAAAATTGTGTTGCTCCCCTTTTCTACCGCAAAGAAAACAATATAAAATAAATAAACGAATACAATTCTCCCTCCTATTGCATTTTTCCCCTCCAAAGCACACCGACCCCCTTCCCCCAAAAGTGAAAAAACTACTTTAAGACGACTTACCACTGTTCAGAGTTTAGTGTAAGTATAATTATATGTGTTTAAATATGGAAGTAGTATGCTGTTCACGTTTCAAATCTGGTTAATAAAACTCGTAGGAAAATGAAAAAGAAATTCTTCAGTTACGCTCAATTATAATAATTTAAACATTTTTGTTTAAAACATTATGCAAATAAACTTTTCAGTTGCTCCGATGCAAAGGTTTATCTCCATTTTATTCAAATTTAATGCTTTAATTTTATGCAGAAAAAGAAACAAATTTTCTAATTCACTATAATGTATCATGTTTCTAGAAATTCATTGCACAATAAATAGTGTTTTTATTGAAACTTTTAGTGACATAATCAAATTTATATCAACCTTGCGTCAATTAATTCCTGGCATGAAGTTCGGAAATCACCAATTTGAATGTTTTACGAGACTTTTAAGAAACTACATTATAAGGTGTGCCTATGTCAATTAATGTTTATTTGAATAAAAATGTAAAATCCTAATTTGATTATCAAATTGGTATTTTTCAAAGTTTTGTCAAAAAAACATAACTCTGATACGACTGATGATTGAAAACTTACTGAAAACCTGGAATACAAAACCAGCATGATTAAAAGATGCGTTTATTCACTATTGAAATAGACCCAAAATAATAAACAGATACATTGAACAACAGAGTAAACATTCTGCAATCTTTCCATTCTAAAAAAACACATCATTCATGTTTGTTGATTCGTCTGAACGTTTTTGTGTAAACATCTTACATTTGCTGAATATATCATGTTTCATAAAGCCACATCCTTAAAACTATTTTATAATATAACAATTTATTCCAAAACAAATATTCGTTGAAAACAGTATAAATCGCTTTAGGAAATTTATCATTATTGACATGATTAAGTAAGAATTGAAAAACATAACTACTTACGACTGAAATTTTCCTATCACAACAAAGCATCAGGCGATGAACATCATTAAAGATAATAATTACTAAGATTGATACCTAACACTGATAATTGAAGATACAGAAACAATTAAGAGTCACGTGGGATGCGCTTTGCCTATACAATCAGTTTCATCCAGGATGACATAGTTTGCTCATTGTTATATATCTCATTTGATAGCATCCTTAGCAAAGCGGATATTACATTTTTCAATAACTGGAACAATTACATGATTGTTAGGATATTAAAGGCGAAAAAATCTATTAATAAAATGCTTTTTTGACAAGATTTTGGCCTTATAATTTGCCATTTTAATCATACATTATTTCTCATAATATATATACATGTTTCGATTTACAATATACACAAATCATTTCAAATATTCTTAAAAGAGAATAGAATGGAAGACAAAATGTCTTTTGAAATTCGTATTTTATTAAATGTTGATAAAGAATGATAGAATGCTTTTCCTCCTCGATATGTAGTAATGCTTACATGATTTAATATTTCAGATCATATAACAATAAATACAGCAACAAATGAGCCAACTTTCCAACAAGATGGACCACACAGGATTGATATTTTTCAAATTCACAGACTTGCCGCCCCAGAATTACTCATCATTGACAGGGTTATCTTTCCTATATGTTTCTTTATCGGCATCATGGGGAACATTTTAAGTGCTAAAATATGGCTTTCGCAGAAGATGCGACAATCGAACTCATCTGCGATTTAACTCGGTGCAATCGCTGTTGTAGACTTATTTTTTATTTTTAAACATGTTTGGATGGAACTCCTGCAGGCATATGGAATAAGCACTTTTAATCAGCCTGTGCTGTGTGAAGTTTTTAATGCGTTATTCCTTTGTCCGCAATATCTAGCGCCGCTTCTTATATTAAGATTCACATTTGAACGATTTATAGCCATTCGCTTCCCGTTTTTTAAGGAAAGTGTATGTTCCGTAAAGAAGGCGTGCATTGCTGTAAACATTCTAATAGCCGTATCTTTACTCATTACTTTGTAGCAAGCTTATTTCTGGACGTATGATGAGATAGGAGATGCGTGTGAAATAGTTGAGTACAAGGTAAATAATTTTTCGCTCTAAATAAAATCTATAATAATGTTACATAAGCTGAAAATGTTGCTAACAAAAGCTAACATTGCAAATACTAATAGGTTTTTACCACTTAAAGAAATATATGCTTAAAATTTACAGTAAGATATTGTATACTATTATATGACAATGCTAAGATAAGCATATTATAAGCATTTTAAATTAAAATTTGAAACGAAATTAAAACGTTCCGGAATTTACATAAATAAGAAGGTGAACACACGTGACAAAATAGCATATCAGTGCATCCTACGAATGTGCGGTCCTTGCTAATCTAAGCAACTGATAAGAGTTGCCATTTGTAAAATCCAAAAGTATAATACGAAATAAATCAGCGCCATAAACAGTAAATTAGCGCAATTTCGCAGATTATCTTGTATCTTAAACGAGTTTCTGATTGTAAAATGAATTTTACAAAGTGCACAAGAAAAAAAATATAAAAAGTAAACCAAAACATTGATAATTAACTTTAAATCATTAATTTACACTTTGTGTAAATTCTACAATCTTACCTTGGCTAAACTTGTGTTGCCCTGCCTCGGGAAATAGCATGTTTCCAGACTGACTAGGATGAATAGGTTATTCTGTTTCAAAATAGGAAGAGCATGTTTATATAGGCATATTGAATACAAAACATAACCCATGTACAGTCAATATAGTATTTGAAGGAACATACTTATTGGTCATATAAATCTTATCTTACCTTTATAAAAGTTACGTCTTGGAACACCCAAGAAGATACATGTTTGCTTTACATAATTAAATCTATTTTAAAATGGCGATAAACACTTTCAGTGATGTTTCTGTCATCATGTGTTACGTCAATCTATTATGAATGAAACTCAATTACATTAAGCAGATGTGTGTTATCTAGCTGTGTGAAAAATAAGAAATTAAAATGTCATCAACGCATCAAGATTTTTGAAAAACTAATCTAAGATATCATTTTGTCATCAATCAGTGTGTCAGTCGGTATGTAAAACGATACCGTCAGGTAAAGAAAACAACAAAAGAAAAAAACATATATCATCATAAAATCAGAAACGCGTTAACGGTGCAAGATGAATTAAGAAAAAGATGTGTAATGGATTTCCAATTGTTCAACTTTAAGAATGACAGCAAATTGTGTGGAAAGGGTCAATCAGATATTGTAAATACGTACACATTGCTTTCATTCCGGTAAACTTGCTTCCTTAGTTTTTGTTTTATTTCGGCTGGAATTTGTAAACCGTATTTTCTTTCCGAGAGATATCAGTTATATCATGAGATTTTATTTGTTCTTCTAGTAATCTTCGCTTTAGCTTTCTGTATTAGGATAAAGAAAATGAAACTAATGCATTGTTTTACTTTTTTATTTCAATGAACATTTAACAAAGTCATATGATATATATGAAGATGGATATGAATCTTTTGTTTAAGTCCTGAAAACATATCGTTTGTATTTGCAGGAATTCTTTTACACAATATGGACGTGGGTGTCTGAAATGATTATATTTGCTGCTGTTCCCCTGATTGTTCTCATATTCAACATACTCGTCATCAAAGAAATCAAGAAAATCAATAAATTCCAGGCTTCATTTGGACAAGATCGAGGATCAAATCAGACGTCAACAGTCACCTTGTTATCTGTCTCGTTCTATCTCATTTGTACTTTGTTACCAGCAACAATTGTGTATGCTATTCAAATGAGTATTAAATCGGGAAATTTAGCAACCAATCCCGCTGATTGGTCGAAAGATCCCACGTGGTCTAGTTATATGATTTACTACCATATTAGACGGATTGTTGAGGAAATTTGTTTGTCAAATTATGCGTGTTATGTATTTATCTACTATATTACAAGTGCTTATTTTCGGGCTGAAGTGCACAAAATGTGGTGCTTAGGCAAATATTGTCAATGTAAACAAACATCAGAGGAAAATCAGAAATCAAGCACCAATTATTCGATCATTAAAGGGAAGTGTATTGATAAAACAATTCCAACTGATGTATGAAGCAATTTAGGTATTATATTTTTAGGGCAATTTTAGTGAGATATGGAAACATCTTCGATAGCTTGAATATATTTATCATTCGCCTTTTGAAAAGAAAATACAAAGAGATGTCACACTATCTAAAGGTGTTGGCAACAAATCGAAACTAAAGGATGATTCAACAAAATTCAAATTTGTCTTCTTTATTGCACTTATTTTTAAGCACTCAATAAATTATGACCAACAATATTTCCTCTCTGTGTTTAAGCAATTTGAACATTTCCAGAATTACCCGTAGCTGAACATTTCTTATGTGACGTGATTTCAAATCATCTCGACTTATAACGCACGATTCATTGATACATTTGTAATGATGTTAGATGTAGTCAAGCTTGTAAGATTATATCAAATATTTCAAGTATATCCACACGTCTATGTTATTATAAAACTATTAAAGTCAGTATAGTGTAAAGTTGCTTTTACTCTTTATAAAAGTATTTTATATCAAAAATTGTATAAGCGTAGTGTAATATCGACTGTGTAAAATGTACTTATTCTTAAATGAATGTGTAAATATTTTCATGTGCTAGATTTTGCATAAAATATATTCAAGCGTGCCTGTTAATTGCAATAAACCATTGTTGGTTTTAATATTAGGTCATTCCTTATGTGATTTCCTAATATGTACAAACGTTTAGAAATGACTATCTGTTAGAGATGATATCATGATAATAGATAGCATATAGAATGTGGAAAAGAAAGAAATATTATGAAAATAGTCACATAAATACAATTTCATGAACATTATACAGTTTACAGAGAACTTTCTATATATAAACATATTACTCTTAACAGTGATACGAATTTAGAGGTTTGAAAATTACAATATCACCATTTATGTGCATTGATGTTTACCTTGCATATAATATAATGTCCTTCACTTTTAGTCGATTGACTCTTTGAGACATGCATGTAGTATTTTCAGTGAATATACAACGTGATTCACTGACAGCAAAACACGCATGAAATATAATGTTTTACTGTTAATGACAATGTGCTAGTCTGAATGTAATTAAAGAACGCCAATATATCAGTTCTTATAACATTGTATAGATATGACCAGATCGAAAGATAATGCCAGCTTCCTGGAACATTCTAGGTACTGGTGTTATGTGACGAGTACAATTTGTCAGTGGAAGGGCACGAAACGACAAAAGCTAGGATGGGAATCAGGTACTTTAACCACAAGACCAAAGCTACGCTTTCTTGTCCTTTGAATAAACCCGTTCGGCATTTGTTGTCACTAGATACATTTACTCTTTATGAGTATTTATTACATTCACATTAAATTTAACATCTATTCAGTCGCACAACCTTACCCACGTGCAACAATAGTCTAATATTTTATAGAGTTATTCAAAACAGACATGTGAACTGCATTTTTGCTATGCGACTGAATAGATGTTAAATTTAATGTGAATGTAATAAATACTCATAAAGAGTATTGATGTTCTGAAAGAGATTAAAGTAATTTTATTTATTACTGTAATAAAAGAATCTACATTATTATGGTGTGCGGAACTTTGCAAAATTCGAATAATATTTTTATGTGATATAATTTTATATTTATATTCTAAAATTAAGCATTTATATTGAATAAAATTATTTACGTTCTCTATTATTATTTTTATTTAAAACGCAAATATTTATATGGTAAAAAAAATGGTATAAAAACGCATTCGTATTGATTTCGATAAAGTGGAGGAAAATATGTGTTCAGTAATGGCATCATTGGATACTAATAGCATATTTAACGAACGTAAGATGTTATAAAGTCCTACCTAGGAGTTATAATATTGGTTATTAAGATTTTTGACAAGTTATATGGCCGTGTATAACGGTTGTTTGGAAATATGACACGAGCCGCTAGGCGAGAGTTTTATACCAAACATCCATTTTTATACGACCATATAACTTGTCAGAAATATCTATAACGAATTTATAATACAGCATGCATCTAAGAGGAAAAAGTAAGATTGCTTTATAAATTGCCAGCTATAAACTCCTTATAAAGTTATCTCATCAACAATGTAGAAGTTTTACATTTTTATAGAACATTACAAAAACGGCACCAGGACATTACCCATGACGCAATATTGAAAAAAATGTTACTCCTTTAATAGAATATAAATGTGAAATTTTTACAACATTAATATTTTAATATATAAATATATACGTTTTGAATGTTAATGAAAATATACAACATAAAAACTTTTAGACAATACAAATGCGGAATTTTACCACAAAAATATTTATTTTTCAACAACATCAATATAAAATTATACAACATTAAAGTTTATTTATATCACATAAAAGTAATTCCAAATTTTGCAACGTTCCACACGCCATAGTATGTTTGACTAAATACACCAATATATGATCCAATATATGATAGAAACTGTTGTGCTTGTATCACGGAAAAAGATTTTTATCTACTACATAACATATATTTATAGGTCAACAATCGAATACATGCTGTGTAAAATCATGCTATTTTCATTGAGCATCATTATCGAACAAAATTATGAAACGGAAAATGTGGTACCGAAAAATTCTCGTGTAACCAAGAACTACCTTCAATTTGCTTTTTATTGATGTCGAAATATATTTCAAAATTGCGCATCTCCTAGCAACAAAAGCAACATCAACGATTTATTCGTGTGATATTAACCTAAATCATGTGAACACATTAAAAAGTCACATTGGCGGTTACACGGTCAAAACTTATAAGTTAAGCATTTACAAATGTATTTACATGTATATTTAAAATACAGAAATTATATTTACTATTATAACGTTTTCACATCACAATTGTAAAAAATGATATTTAAGTTTCAGTCTACAGTAGAGTTACATTTACTACAACTCGGTAAAGTAATTAACCTAATTAATATTAGATCTACAGTTTCATTTCTTCGTTGTTTATCAGTCTATTTCTTGTTTAGAGGGCAACAGCTTGTTGGATATAACATATCATATGGTATCTGTAATGAGGTGTCATGTAGATGATGTATTACTGTTTCTAAAATATCTTGTATATCTGACATACAGGGCAACAACCACCTTGTTTTATTAATCTTGTTCTTAAATTGTAATCATTACTTAGTCTACTATTCAAAATACAGTTTTCTGGATAATGTACTAAATATTTAACACAACTAACAATCATAAAATGAATACAATAAACATGTGACTACAAATACAAAATTTATCATTATAGTAGTTTTCTTAAAACAGCACACACGAATCTTTTTTAATAAAGATACAGTCTGACACCTTACACAAATTCAAATTGTCACAAAGGCAGGTCTCTAATCTACCCATTCTTGAAGGCTTCAACCACGATTACTTACTAATAGAATCATTTTAACAGGATACGCTAGACGGCAAGAAAGTATACAGTACGTGCCAGTAGAAATAGCAAGGCGTAAGTAAATTTAACATGAATTTGTAAGTGTAAACATGTATGAGCTTGATATATCATTTTCGATTCTGAAACACCTTCTAATGACACAATTGACTAATGAATTATTTGAACAATGCCTACTTATTCCTTGTGAAATGTTTAAGAACATTTACATTTTTGTTTTTGGTTGACTTTTCGAAGTACCAACACAGTAAAGTTTAGATGGCGACTTTCTAGAGCAGGAAAACCTTAGGTGCCCCTCCATTATTTCAGGCACGAGTGGGCACCACCTGAGTATAAGCACCAACGTTCCTTGAGTTAGCTGGAGGGCTGTCTAACATCATGTCTTTGGCGCGTTTCAAGCCTACAGGAATATGAAGACAGGTTGTTTGAATCCACTATGCAACTTTACCCGTAAGTTATTTGTGACATTTACTTTATTGAACTTATGTATGTACAAGCATATTTATAACAATACATTGGTGTCATACAGTGTACTTTGACGTTAACAGAAAGCTAAAGATTGAGTTAAGACATATAAGATTGCCTGCTAAGACGAAGATTGATACCTCACACAAACAATCAAAGATAAAGAGACAAGTGTTTGTCAGATACGATCAGTCACACATTAGGATTCGCGTGAGAGACATCATTACTAGTTTGTTTCATAGAAGCTACATAGTTTGTTCACCGCTATATTTTTAAATTTACAGAGCATTCATGGGAAGAGGAAATTTCATTTTCACACAAATTGCTAAAATGACATTAGATTTAGGACATTTAAGTAAATTGTTTGCTGTTTATGAGTTGCTTGTGGGAATCTGGGTCGGCTGAATTGTTGATAAATTTGGTAAATAAGTAGTGAAAACCGTACATGTATGTGATACTCAATTTCCAGTCTTCAATTTTATGTTAAAAAATACATTCAAAATTGAAATGTTAGATATATTTTTGACTTTATAACTTTATTCGACAAAAAAAAACATAAACATCGTGAATAACATTACGCCACAATAAGATCATGAGATTGAATGCACAAATTGATTAAACATTCGAAATTTACCATGTTCGTTCAGTCCGAATTATTTCCTCCACGTGCCCAAAACGTCTACTTTACTAGACAGTGAATGGTAAGTTCTTTGTTTGCATTATGAACAAATAAGAAAAACGTAGATTATTGCAAACAAGTGGCATTTTTATTTATTTTTTATTAAAAACAAATATCCCCGCCCCTGAAAATTCTTTAAAGTAAAAAGAAGAAACATTAACCTTTAATCACCGATCCAAAAGTATCTCTTTTAACCATATCCTTTTCTACATTTTTCCATAAAATGTCAAATTCAAAGTTAACCATTATGCTGGTCTACTAATTATTACTTAAATCAGTCTCCTTAGAGCCATCGCGACCAACACTTATAACTCAAAACAACAAAAATACAAAATTACATTACAAGTCGATATAACGAAATCACGATATTGTGAAAAGTCAATGTTACGACGACAAAAATTCGAAAGTAATGTGGTTAAAAGCTAAAGTAACGGAACCACGATGATGAAAGCTTGATATAATTTTGTGATTTACCATGGTAGTTTCGTAGGTTCATTGTTTTATAATTTCTAGTGTTCAGGGTGACTGTTGTCAATGCCATGATGGTCATATTTCTTCTTTGGTGATTGCTGTAGAGATCAAGACAGAAAATGATAAGATTCTTTTCTTAAAGGCAAGTATAGTTTAATTGTATTTGTTTGAACGTGCTTTTACATGTTTTTGTGAATTATTTATTTTAAGTGGATATATTTTATAATTTAGTATGCATTCTACACACATTTTATTTTTGTTCTTTATCTCCCCTCTTTATTTGTTCAAAAATTCCGTTAAATACTATGACTTTAAGACATAAATAGTTTAGTTGAGTTAAATGTCAAAATAGAAAAATTATTTTTTAAACACGACTTAGTGACTGTGTAATTTATCTCATGAGATCTTATTATTATTTGTTTCATTTGATTATCGGATTTGATACTATAACTTTTGAAGACATGCTCAATATTTATCGATACAAAATACACAATCAAAGGTTGTTTAATGTTTCAGAACCAATTTATATAAAGATTCGTTGAATAAATAAAGACGTCAAGGAAATGTTTAAAATTAAGAAAGATTTTATATAAATCTTTCCTTCCTTAAATTTTTCTCCAATTATCTATATTATCATTATATAATGAATTTATTTAGTACATAATGATGGATTGGTATTTTCTCATAAGCCAGGTCAGAAAAAAATAGAGCAAAAATGAGCGTGTGTGTGAACTGCATTCTGTAATGCATGCTTCCACCTACAACTCTTAGCTAGAACAATGTCGTCAATTAATTCATATCTTGCCTTGCCTCCAAGGAGAGTTATACTGAGTATATAAGCAATCGAGGGTGACTGCACTTTTGTGCATTAACATCCTCAGATGCAGAAAAAAACGTTTAAAGTTTCAGCTCGCAGGGCGAGGAATTTAATACGTCCTAGGGCTATCTGCAAAATGCTAATGTACGAAAAAGATTAGTGCTATATACATCTAAATAGGTCATACCGGTTTCATTCATTTTCGTTATCTGTATTTCGTATTAAGAAACCATAGCCATGTATTCCATGTGCTAGTACGATTTCATTTGACATTTATTTTTCAATTATAAAACTATCGTCGTTATTATATCAAGCTATTGTTGAATTCCGCCCTAAGTCACGCATATTACATAATTACGATCACTAGAATATATCCGTTCTCTCCGTTAGTGTATACCTGCGTGCGCGGTTGTTATGGAAGATTACAGAATAAGCAATTAGTCATCATTTATCACTTCTTTATGGTACTTCAGCAACATCAATTGAAGCATTATAGTTATAAAATATAGCTGGCCAGCAGGAGATGCGACGAACGCAATCATTACTTACAAACTGATTTTAATGAAACAACAGCATTGTGAATAAAATCTTTTCAGCAGCAAGTCTTTTGTCGACTTATCAGTTAGTTTTTCCTTTGTCCTCAGTTTATAGTGCAGTTGTTTATCATAAAGATTAAGATTTGAACGATTAAAGGTCATTTACCTCCCGTGTCTAATGAAAAGTGTCTGTTCCTCAAAGAGAGCATTCATTGCAAAAAAAGGATATTTAAGCCGTGCCTTTACTCATTGGTTTAATATAAGCTTATTTCTAGCTTTATGGCTTTATGATAAGATAGGTGATCCCATTTGTCAAATTATGCGCATTGTGTATTGATCTACTATATTACTAGAGCTTATTTCCGAAATTTGCTGCTTAGGCAAATATTTGCAATAAAAAAAACGTCGGAGGAAAATCAGCAATAACGCACCAATTATTTGATCATTAAAGTGAAATGTCTTGATAAAACAATTCCAACTGATGCATGGAGCAATTTTGATTTTATATAATTATGACAATTGCAGTGAGATATGAAAACATCTTAGTGAGAATGAACACATTCTTCAGTTATGTACGGAAAACAGATGTACTTACATATAAAGAACAGGATAAAATGCAAAGAAATGACATATTAGTTACATCAGACAACATTGACTTTATTATGACAAAACACTCCGATGTATATTAAGCACAGAATGTTATGAGAACGGACATAAAAAAGATAAGTATACATAACCCAGCGTTGATACATTTTTTTCCATTTATTTGAAACTTAACTCGATTTAGCTCGATTAAGACATATAGCCGTTAACTGAGATTCAGACATTTGTAATATCACAACAATGCACTTTAAATTTATTTATTTGTAGCGAAACACCAGAGTTAAAACATTATACAAAACATTAATTTCTTCTCTCGTAGTACACGGCATTATTGGACCAAACATTTAGTTAAGTTTCAACGGATATAAAAAATGATTCCCTCTGAGCAAAACCACACAATAAACATAATTCTAGAATGTTCAAACCCATGTTCAAGACTGAATGATATAAAAACATGCAGGTATACTTGTAGCAGTCATCATAGATATGACCAAGTTTCTGATTCCCTGAGAGCAAACCACGCAATAAACATAATTCTTGAATGCTGAAAACCGGACTAAATGATATAATAGCACGCATATACACATGTAGCAGTTCTAAAGTAATCAAATATATGACCATGTTTATGATTCACGGATAGCAAACCACACATTAAACATATTCCTGAATGCGAAAAACCAGGGTCCGAGACTAAATTATATAAAGCCACGAAGATGTAGCATTTCTGAACTCAACATAGATATAACCATGTTAAGCGGAAACTATTGTTATATGACCTAATACAATGCATCAAATCATTTAAATTATAAATTATAAGCATCATGCAAATCACATATTTGAAATTTCGGATACATCATTAGGTAAATATAATATTGCAATATTTTTTCAAAAATATTATTGAATGAAGTGAAAAGAACTAAATAATGTATGATTTAACGACAATTCATTTCCTTAATTTTACACGATTAAAGCTTATAAAGTTCACTTATGCAGCGCATTTTATCAACACAAACAAACGGTGAATTATCTTTTGATGTATGTTTAATAACATTTTGTAGCTTATCATGTTTGCCATTTCAAGATAATCACGTATTTATTTAGGCGTATTTCAGAATCGGACATATCAATGAGAATTTTCCTGGTAGGCATTACAAGGTTACCGCTTTGACATGCTATGTACTTAGATTCTACTCTGGTATAGCATTTTAACTGTTGAATGAAAAGAAGATTGAAACCATACAAAGACAATCAGAATATGTCACAAACGTTTGTTAGATGTGATTCGTCAGACATTAGGAAATCGCGTGTAGCACGCCATTTGTATCAACTCTGTTTTATTAAGAATTACATTAATTTGTTTAATTCATTGCTTTATCTCTTATCGCACAGGGTATTCGAGGTAAGTAAGATGAAATGTTACTATTAATTTATATATTTTGACTTTATGAAATTAAGGTAAAAAACTTAAGGAAAAAAATTCGAGCATTGTTAATTAGTGAAGTTACAAATGTAAACGATAGTATAATTATCGGGTGGAATCTGGTGTAGCGAAACCTAGAAACTAGATGCGTGTACATGAGTATTTGTGATCTTATTTTGTTCCAAGGATTATTCTGAATAGTAAAATAGATCTCAAATTAGCATGTATAATAGCGGGATGGCAGTAGCGCCTAATAAGCCAGTGTGCTAATATTAATTATCTTCTCGCTAAGCTATATGTGTTCCCAGTCATCAATGAATATTAATCTTATGGCAACTTTACGGGGTTATTTGTTGTTGTCTGATTTCGTTGCAAAGAATGAAAATGAAATATTTGAAATAATCATGCTACAAATATTCAGTTAGGGAACGGCGGCCTTGTAGTTAAGGTGTCAGATATCAAATCAGATACTAGTATTTAAACAGAAGATTGTTTCATATCATGTATCTATTGGCAATCCATCACAGTGATACAAATATGAACGACTTTTTCATAGCATATTGATAATATGAATTCTGGTTTATAATATACATGCATGTTTACGAATTACATTTGACAGTTATGTTACATGATGGACTAGAAAAGATGGACTAGATGGATCAGCTCTTCAATGTTTGAACAATGCAAAAATAATTAAATTGTAAACATAATTATTATTTATATGTACATGTGTACTAAACTAAACTTATGAAGGACTTAAGGGGATGTATTTGTTTCTAATAAACGTCTAACTAGTTTAAACTTTGACTTAGTGTTAACAACATCATGTATAAGATTAGTTTATTCTCATATGCTAGAAAGAAAGCAAAATCAATTTATATATCAGATGTGATAGCAGCATATGTAAGAGTTGTTATGGACATGTTGTAACATATGCTAATGGTGACATATTTGACACGTCTTTCAATCTCATATTTGACTTTTAAAACATACTGTTCATTGACGATTGTCTTTTATTCTCTGCAATATTTATTTTTATTTTTCTTATTTTAATTCCTTTTCCCCTTTTTGGAATAACAAAAGCAAATATTATGTATTTGGGACAAGCTTTATTAAATAATCTCATTCCAAACTTATCTACTCGATGTAATCGATGTTTGTTCGCTCATTATTGTATCACCTGTTTTGATGTCCATTCTGTGAAAGTGGTGTTTGTCCTCCACATTTCCAAAAACTATAAGTACTTAGAAAACTCAGACATTGAATTGTTTTTCTTGTTTGGGTAGATATGAATGGCTGAACCAATGAGAACCAGTGAAGTTCTGATGTAGTAAATGAAACTACATTTTCTACTTTCGACAACCTAGATATCCTAATGTTAAAGTTATAACAGGCATTTTGATATACATGTATTTAAAAACTTGCAAAGATAAATAGACTGAAGTCATTCATTTTTTAATTATTTAATGTAAAATAAAATGTTCAATGAATAACTGGTGCTGTTATAAATTATGGTTTATGGAGTGTGTATTAATGAAAGTCTATGTTTTGACCAAAGTTTAATTTTTACATAGATTTAAATGCAACAGAAGAAAAGAAAACACACCATGTACACCTCGTGTACAAAACCGTGCGAGCAATGTATACTGCATAAGAAAACATAATAATTATATCTTAATGTAAAATATCGATGAAAAGAATATATCAGTCAACGCTTCAATTTTTCAATTTCAATCAGTGATATCACAGTTATAAAGACTTAGATTACAAGGATGAAAATAAATTTTACATGGGACATGTATTACATTGCAAGCCCATCGTTTTCTTGTTTAGGGCACTTGGGTTATACGCCGCATTTCGTGGATAGACACGAACATATCAAACTAAAGGTCCCCTGGTCACTGTCGTATGAACACATCTGCAGATGTTCCTAATTTCAATATTACATGTTTAAATGTTGAATACTACTTAAGCCGGTGCTAGCTGGCGTCGGAGGCAGCTTGCAATTACTACTACAGTCCAAACCGAGCAGCATGTAACATTTAAAATTTTGTCGTTTTGTCGCCTTTTTTAGGGATTCATTTTTCTCTATTTTACAATAATGTGTAATCGGGAATTTAGTTTATTCTAATTAATGAAATTATATTAACTTCGACGATCTATACCAATATATTATAGGAACTGATGAATATGTACATTTCTGCATAACTGATTCATAATTAACTTGAAACGACAGTCGTTTACTTTAAGTAATGTAATAAAACAATTCTTCAGACTTATTTATTACTTTGGGAAGGACAATGTGATTAATTCGTATTGCGATGTAAGTGCGTCTGATAGTGCTGGAAGGACAATTTGATTAATTCGTATTGCGATGTAAGTGCATCTGATAATGCTGAGCACAGATTGATGAAGAACATAATTGCTACAGATACGAGACTCCTTTGGGTAACTCTTTGTAAATGCTTTTTTCTTTCTTCATTACATACTCTCAAATGGCTTTCAAAAACTTCACTTTTGTCAACATGATTCGAATAAAATGTTCTGAACAGTCTTTGGCATATTCACAAAAGATTTCCAAAGTATATTTTATCATTCATATTAAACATAATTCACTATATGCATTTCTAAAACAAAATGACTCACAATAAACATCACAAACGCAATAAGTGACAGAGATGATATTGAAACATGTTAGTTTTTTTCTGAGAATACATCAATATAATGACATTTCAGAGCAATATTGTTATTTAATGACATGCTTTACATTATAACCCTTACGAAATCAATAAAATAATTAATGACTTTTCACAATTTATGACTTTACAAATGACATACATTTTAATTCAGTTTGTTTTTTTGTTGTTTTTTTTGTTATAATAAAATCACAGCTATTCATTTGTTTTGTTCCATGTTGTTTTTTTTGTTACTTATTTAGTTTAGTATGACATAATTTTATTTCTACAACACCCGGAAATGTAGGATAATGTGATTTTAATCTACTCAAGCATTTATGTTAATAATATACGCTATGAAATGAAAGCAAGTTGGTATTGTATTTTGTTCATTTTTAATAGATAATGTAAAATGCATTTTTACAGTTCCCGTGTACTTTATTTTTCAGAAGTACAAGTATGACGTTTACATATCAAGGTAACGATAATTTCTAAATAAATTTCAGCAGTACTTGCGAGCGCTATGACATATTGTTTGAATTTTGATTGTTTCGCTTCAAGTCAGGTGTAGGATTTCCGATGCTACTGCTGTGCGCTACATCTTGAACGTTTAATGAAGATGGGTCAGTTTTCTGATGATTTAAATCAACTTCAACAAATATTTACTAAAGGTAATGCAGCAGTTCGACATTGCTTCTATTTTAACGTGTATATTTACTTTCTCAAATCTTTCGAATATATTTTGAGGATGTGAAGTACAAAAGTATACGTTGAACTTGACAAAAATGATTCATTTTATATATCAACGTCATTTGACCTTTTACCAAATTATACTTGTATGGACAGCCTAAACAAGTAATTAAGTATCAGTGTTAAAGAGTAAATACAACGTGTATTTATTCCAGTGTTGCAGGTGTGTCCTTAGTGCTTCAGGAGTGCGTCTTATTCTAACTACGTTTGCAAAGTTGGTGCTATGCGGTTCTGTAGCATTTTTAAAATTGATTCGAAATGTAATAGCTTGTAGGAACGCAGTATTTGTAAGTAGATGTTTTACTTAAAATCACCTTTCAAAGGATTTTAACATTTAATTACTTTTTTGTGCAAGCATTTTTAATGGAATGTACCCGTCCATTACTTCATTTCATAATTATTCACATTCATCATTTATCAACTTGTACAATGTTGTCCGACATATCGGTAGAAGAGTTTTGCACTTTACTCTCTCTCGAAATACATTCTATTGAGCTGAGGAAATAAATACACAATCTATAAAAAAAACAGTAGCAAAGTCGAACTACGGTTTCTCTAATTCTAAATGAGCATATTGTATAACCTCCACAAATGCAAAAATTACATGAAATTGTGTATATTGAAAAATGAATCTATAGTTAATTGATTGCTTCTTGTGATGTTCATGAGATGATTTGAATTTGCTAAAATGTTGGTGAATGTTGTACAATACTTTATCATTAAATATGTTAAACAAGTAGTGAGGAATCTTGTTTTTTATTGTTAAATTGAATGTTTTCATGCATAATCAAGTAACTTTAGAGATTTGAGGTTAGTACCACAGTTCATTTGACAAATTAAAAAAAGTTTGTACCACTATAAGCCAAATCGTTTTAAGGTTCAAAATAACATATCATGATGTTCTTATGGCGATACTAATATATTTCATAAGCTTGCAAAATTGTTTCTTCGGACTCAAGTAAATTGTTCCTATACTTGGCACGTATAATACATTGCATTTGTTTATTGCTTCATTATTACCGAGTGAGGCATGTGGATGCCAAATTTGTCCTTACAAATATCATAAAAGTGAATTCGTTAGACACTTAAATGTGGAAATTTAAAAATAAAGTCTGAATTAGTTCAAGAGTTCAAGGTGATGTTGTTTAAGTGCTGATACGAGTATTTGTTGAATTATTTCACATGATCACACGTAATGTACTTATTAACGATGGTTGAAATTATCCGTACCAAAGACAAAACTGATATAGAAGTGTCACTAACATTCCATTTCTGCTTAAAACCTCTGAACTAAAAAGGAAATTATTAAAATTAAGATTATAAAGTAAAGTGTGTTGCTTTACACTTTTTCCAATTATGAATAATTAACATTTGTATTAGAAAACTAAATAAAACATAGCAAAGTATATACAAAAAGGAATAGGTATGTGTTTAAAAAATATCTTTAGCAGGCCTTCTTTCTAAGAGAACGAAATGTTTTATATCAAAAAACATTTAAATATGTCAAAATAGGACATCTAAAAGTCGTTCAGCAAGGCAAATTTTAAAATGTTGCAAATGGGTCTATTACATGGACTGAACTACTCAATACATGTTTTCGTCCTACAGTCCTAGCTATAGCAATGATGTCATGAATGTGTAAACTGTAAGTTGCTTTATGTCATCACGGATGTGTTTGTTCTAATAAGACAAACGTGATTATTTATAAACGTTTATTTTTAATGTTGTTGTTATTGTTGTTTTAAAACGCTGTTAACAATCTTAAATCCGTGTCTTTTGTCCTACTTAAAAGCAAGCTGATTTCTTAAATTTTTTAGAGATAGGAGATGCATGTGACATTATGGAATATAAGGTAATTAACGATGTGTGTTTCGTGATGCAAATCTTCAGTTTAATACAGATATAATGGCAGAATGAAAATTGTATATTAGTAAAACTAACCCGTTGACCACACTTTTGTTTCACTTAAAATGTTTCTATTATCATATATCAAGACAATGCGAAGTTAAAATAAATTCTTTTACACGGTATTACTGGCGTGTACACAGTTGATAATATCATTATATAAAATCTGATTCTGTAGATTAAATTGTGTTTAAAATACATTGTTTAATATATAATTATATGAATGATACTATTGTTAGCATGAACTCAGTTTGATTATAAGGCCTCTTGTGTTTGAAAATTTATTCCTGAATTGGTTCGAATTACTGAAGTCGATGCCTATCTTAGCCCCAGAAGGTGATGTTTTTTGTAACACCTGTGGTTAGCCACTGTCGGTGTAAGGTGAGGTTTTTTGTAACACCTGTGGTTAGCCACTGTCGGTGTAAGGTGAGGTTTTTTGTAACACCTGTGGTTAGCAAATGTCGGTGTAAGGTGAGGTTTTTTGTAACACCTGTGGTTAGCAAATGTCGGTGTAAGGTGATGTTTTTTTGTAACACCTGTGGTTAGCAAATGTCGGTGTAAGGTGAGGTTTTTTGTAACACCTGTGGTTAGCAAATGTCGGTCTTAGGTGAGGTTTATTGTAACACCTGTGGTTAGCAATGTCGGTCTTAGGTGAGGTTTATTGTAACACCGGTGGTTAGCAATGTCGGTGTAAGGTGAGGTTTTTTGTAACACCTGTGGTTAGCAATGTCGGTGTCATATGGCCTTAATTGTGTTGGTGCGGCGTAAGAACTAATCAAACAAACAAACAATGGATGATAAATGAAACTAAAAAAATCACTCTTAATAATTTGCCACTTTACAAAGAATTTATGATCCTTTCTAATGTATGCATATATAAATATTAGATATTGGTTAACATTTTTGATATATCAAAACATGACCGCTATAAAATAAAAGTTTGTTGTTTTTTTCTATTCGTTTTAATTAAGCGATATTTGAAAACCATGCATGTTTGCCTTCAATAAGCATGCAACAAATTTATAGAATGTGTAAGAAGATATGAAGATTTTTTTTTTAAATAAAAGTATCGAAGACGTAATTGTCATTTGTATTTGCAGGAAACCTTTTTCACAATATGGATCATATGGACGTGGGTGTCTGAGATGATAATATTTGCTGCTGCTCCCCTGATTGCTCTCATGTTCAACATATTCGTCATCAAAGAAATCAAGAAAATCTGGAAATTCTAGGCTTCATTTGAACAAGATCCAAGTCGAAAATCAAATCCGTCGCCAACAGTCACCTTGTAAATGAACTAAAATACAGTATTAGAAAAGTTACATTCAACAGAATACATAACCTGTCGTAGATAAATCGTTATGCCCGATTTACAACATGTAATGTGTTAACTCGATTGAGATATATTATCGTTAACAATAATATAAGATGTAACGAAGAATGCAATATAAGGCTATAAGTGCATTCACATTTACAGGAACATCGATGGTTAGATTATTTTATATACATCCTGTATTCGAATGGCCCATTAAGACATGCATTCAGCGAATACTTGAAACTATTTATGACAGACAATCTCAAAACATACATGGTTTTTACTGATAATTACCCTGTTTTAGTCTGTTTGAAATATAGCATGCAAATATAGACGTTGTAATCTAATCGTAATTACTGTATATATGTCTTGGTAAAGCAAAAGAATGCTTAATACATTTTATCTGTCTTTATTTATGTTTTATTAGAAAATGGGATATTTTCAGGTAGAAATGCAGAAAAGGGGAAATAACGATTATTTAACTTCTGAAAATGACGACAGTGTAAAATTTAGATTAACACACATTCAATCGAAAAGCAAAGTAATTATAAATATTTCCTCCAAACGTTGTTGTAACATAAAGATACCTACTCAAAGATACCTACTCATAGACACGGGTTAAGTTATAAATTTCAAACATGTTTCTATGTCAATATTAATCTGAAGGAAAAAAAATATGTGAAATATATCTAAAATCATTGCACTCGGTGAAAGCCTATATTGTAAAATAAGAAGTCGGTAACATGGTTGTATAATTTTCAAAAAAATCCAATTATTTATTGTTTTATCATTAGAATTTTTACCAGTCATGATGTCATATGATGAAAAGTGGCCGTGACCATAATAAAGCTCGAATGCTGACAAACGTGTACTTATACCGCTAAGGCGAATGATCCGCTTTATTGTCTTTTGTATAAAATAGTTTGGTATGCATAATCATTGCAGTTATACATATTTGACGAAGAATAATGAAGTAATACACGCTGTTTTGTGTGTTTAAGGGAGTTAGGGTTCAATACTAAAAATTCAATATTCAATGGTTCAAAACTATTTTCAAACAGCACACTTTGAAGAAAAGATTATCGTAACAAAATAAATGAAAATTGATATTTGATGATTACTTTCTCTGTGTTTTCCATTCAAAAGTAAGTTTTGTAATAAATTTCCATTTTTTATTTAAAAATATTTCATTTTATTCATCAACCAGTTATATTTAAAAACTTTTAGGTGAGATCAGCTTTAGGTCATCCCTGAGGGACATTGCAACAATGTCTTATGTAATGTAATGTATTTATTTTACCCTATATAACTTATCCATTGCTTTGAGAAATATAAACAGAAAGAGACAATTAGAACATTGTTACAAACGTTTGTTAGCTGTGATTCTTTGTACATTAAGAATCGCGTGTGGCACGTCATGAATACCTGCTTTGTTTTATTAAAGGCTATCATTATTTGTATAGTCAATCGTTCAATCAAGTACTTTCTTATCTTATAGCGTTTTCATGGAAACACACGAAACGGTTTGTTTCTATTAAAATAAAAAATCGGCTTCAAGAAAATAACGATGATAAGAAAGTTGGACGTTGTTGTTTTGGTGAAATAATGAAATTTAGCTGACGAAATATTCATACCAGAAGTTAATTTTATGACAGCATTTCATTTTATCAATGAAACACATTTAAATGATATGCTTTATTCAACATTTAAGAAACTCAATATAAAAATCGATATCAAAGTTTCATATTGTATTTGTTATAATTCAAGCTAGAACAACTAAATCCGATACTAATATACAAACAAAATCTTGTTAAATATCTCGTAACAACTGGCAAACTGCAACAGTGACATATATAACTATTCATATACTGATAGTTTTACAGTACATGCTTGTTTGCAAACTTTAACATACATTTAACCTTGTTGACGAGCTGTACTGAAATATACAAAAATGTGGTACAAGGAAGATGTAAATAATGCATTACATGACATTTTACCTTCAAATTGGGATTCTGTTCTAATATAATTATTTTTTTAGAATGTTGCATGCATGTATTCAGAAGTTTATGAATGGGTAATGCAACATGTAAGCTAATTATAATAGAACATTCTCTATGTTAAAGAATAGTTATCAAATCAAAACAGTAAATTATTTAACATATGAAATTCAATTTATAAAAAGACACTCATGGGTATATTCTGTAGACCTGAATTCATTGACTGGATGGGAATTTGAAGTGGTGAGATTGTAAATCTTTTCAGAGGACAATGCACATTTCATATTCTTTATGGCAGTTATGATCTGCAAGCAATTCATTTTGATGAGATCTCTTACATTTTGTGACTTCGAACAGATACAATACAGTAATAAAGATTTGCAATGGGTATGCTTGTTTTGTTTTAGTTTTGTTTTTATCAAATATTTATAATTATCGCTCTTACAAACTTAGTATATATACTAGAGTATTAAAAATTATATAAAAAAGCTTTATTGCTATTACTATCTGTGACCTAATGTTCCAGCTTACTTGAGACATAAAGACGTTTACAGTATTCACTTGTTGTAAGATTACAATAATAACTGAATACTACATGAAAGGTTTCAGAAACATAACTAAAAAGGCACATCAGTTTCTTCTCTTGTAATTGAATACTTCCGTGGGACACACATTTAGAAGTTTTGGTGGATAGAAAAGTAAATTAAATGACATCTAACTTCGCGGCCTCGTTCAAGAAGTTAGAATGAAATATATCATGCACATGTACTAATTACAATTCTACTTTCATTGTATAGATGTAAGTCAGCATAATGTCTATCAAATTTATATAAACTACTCTTCTTTGAGTAAATCATGAAAAACTGGTAATTTTGCAAGTCGGACAATACAAAACAGATAGTAAACTTTTTAGCCATAAGAATGACAACAGTCTGACATGCAGACGTCCAGTCACTTAAAGTAAAATTTATTGTCAGTATGTAAACTGTCACATAGTCAGTTCTATGAGTCTAAGAATCAATCAAATTATCGCAAAATGAAAAGACTTTACGTCTTCCTTATACTAAGAACAAACAGCAATATATGGGAGTTTTTTAAGATTTATGTTATCGGTATCTTTTTGTATTCAAGTCAAATATAAAGCATTAATTAAATCAATAAGTGTACTCTTAAGGTCTTACCTACTATATATTATCTTTGTAGTAGTTTGTAGTAAAAGCATTTAAGCATAACAGTAATTATAGAGGAAATAAACATAACGTATGCTATTTCTAAATGTAAATTTTATATGTTACACTGTATAATATCATGTGTATATTCTTTCATATGTGCAAAAGTTCATATATTGTGTAAAATGTTGCTTCAGGGAATTTAATATTTATTGTTATTTCCTATGTCAAAAATATAGTGCAACGACTTACAAAGGGCTCCGAAATTATCGAAGTTATACTATACCGCGTATAACATATAAAATCGTGCATCGGTCTTGAAATTTTTCTCAGTCAGTAATAATTGTGTACTTTGCTTTTCTCCAGCAATCAGAGATTGTTAACTTTTTGTTCAGATCACGTTTTCTATAGTTTTACAGTTCAATTGCTACCTTGGGACACAATAATTTTAAATCACACATCAGGTATTCAATTATTATATAGCACATACGACTCTTGGTATTTTGTCCTTTTTATGCTATTTAAGAAAAGCAAAATGTCAAAATAATCAGATTTCTATGACATCTATGAAATCAAGTTATGATTTGTAAAGATCAGAGAAAGTGTAACATTAGTTTAAACACTTAGTATTATTTGTATATAAGTTAGCTAAAATGGCCGTTGTAGATAGGTGATCATTATATCCAGGTTATCATTGAATATGTTTTCGTTGTTCTTATGTCACATATGATACATTGGTTTACGTGTTTACATGATGTATATGATGCAAAAGTAAATATTCGTATTAATAATTAAGTAAAGCAGTACAGTATCGGTTTATGTTTTGTATAAAGCGTGTTACATCGATTGACGGAGGATTCCTTGAATTAATGTTTAACAGTCAAGAGCATTCTTAACAATAACTTGTTATTCTATAAACGGTGTTTCAAACTGAAATCAACACGAATCACGCAAGAAATTATCTGACAAATCCATCTTCAAAATCTATCGTCAATGCAAACAAATTCACCTTATTGCTATAATCGATAATGTTTCGTATTTAATTCGTATGTGTCATTTTTCTGCTGCTGCCCCTTATATTACAAATATATGTATGCATGTTACTGGCCGCTAAACACAGTACATTTGTAGACTTTTGTGAGTGAAAATCGTTTACGGACGACCTGGTTTTTTCTTCTTTTTTCTTTTTTAGACATAGAAGTTATATAATGCTATTTAATGATGTTTAATAACCAGTAAACACATTTATGATAAAGCGTATAGTCTCATATTCTCGTTTATTTTTCCTCATTTGAAATTACTTATTTATATTCAGTTCACATTATCACATGTATCAGTTACTGAGTATCAGTATATATGCTGAAGGCTTCTATCCATGTTAACAGTATAAAATGCTATGTGTTTGCAAATGCATATATCTAAACCTTTAAAAGCAGACTAATATTAAAGATCAGTTGAATAGTATGCTTTCCTGGTAGGATTTCTTGTAATTGTAAAACAATGCAGATATGTGAAATTGATATTATTTTTAAATGGTAACTGATATTAATGACAAATGGTATGTTTGTGCCTTCAGAGACACGACAAACGTTGTTATATATATCAAATTTAATTACATGATCTACTTATGAAACCGCTGAGCAATAATACTCACAGACAAGGGAAAGCGAGCTTAAAAGCCTGTTTTATTTTTTTAAGAGGCATATTTCAGAAATGTTTAAGTCAGATATGCTTCAAGACATTTCTGGTGTACATTGCAACATTGTCATATGGCAAGCAATGTATTTATTTTTTCCTTTATAGCTTATCGATTGCTTTAAATTAAAAATGGATGCGACCTTAAGCGAAATCAGAAAATTATAAAATACTTTTTTGTTAGATGTGATTTTTCGTATATTATGGATCGCGTGTGGCACGTCATGACTACCTGCTTTGTTTTATTAAGGGCTACAATTATTTGTTTAATGAACCGTTCTATCTGGTACCTTCTTATCTTATAGCATTTTCGTGGAAACACACGACATGGAATGTTTCTATTGCAATATGAAATTGACTTAAAGGAAACAAAAGATAAGAAAGATGGATGTTTTTGGTTTTGGTGAAGTAATGAAATGAAGCCGACGCCAAATTCATACCAGAAGTAAATCTAATGGCAAGTTTTCATTTTATCAAAGAAACGAATTAAAATGATATACTTGTTTTACTTAAGTAACTCAGAATATAAAAATCGATATAAAAGTTTCATATTGTATTTGTTGTAATTCAAGCTAAAACAATTAAATCAGATACTAGTATTCAAATAGAATATTTTTAAATATCACGTAACAACTTGTAAACCTCCACAGTGACACATATAACTATTCATAAAGCATATTGATATTATTACACTGCATGCTTTTTTTGCAAAATTTAACATACATTTAACCTAAATAAATATGATACGAAAAACATGTAAATAATGCAGTAATACATTTCAACCTTTAGAAAATTGCGATAAAATTTTCAGCTCTAATTTATACATTTTAGAAATTTCGCATGAATTCATTTTGTAAATCATCAATGCACCATTTAAGCATACAATTGAATATTATCCATGATTAGGAATCAGTATTTCCATGAAAACAGTAAATAACTTATCAAACTAATTAATGAAAAGGCACTCTCATTGGCGTATTATGTAGTCCTGAATTCATTGACTGGAAGATAATTTGAAGTGGTAAGATGGTAATACAGTTTAAAGGGCAATGTACTATGCATATTCTTTCTTGTAGTACTGATTTGCTGACATTTCATTTTTACTGACAATTCATTTTGATGATACCTCTTACATTCTGTGATTAACTGTCTCGAACAGATACAATACAATACTAAAGATGTGCAATGAGTGTGCTTTGTTGTTTTTTTTATTTTTGTTTTTTTCGTTTGTTTATTGTTTTTCATGAAATAATTATAAATGTTTAACTTACAAATGAAGTATATACAAAAGAATTACAAATTACATATAAAAAAGAGTTTTATTGCTATTGCTATCAGTGACCTAATTATGTTCAAGATTACTTGTGTCATGACACCGTTTACAGTATTAACTTGTTGTATTGGTAAGATAACAATCTTAATCTTAATCTTATAGTACGTGGAAGCTTTCAGAATTATACATAAAAAGGCACATCAGTTTCGTCTCGCGTAATTGATTACATCCGTCAGACACACATTTATAAGTTTCAGTGGGAAAAAAATATTGATGAAATGACAACAAACCACGCGACCATGTTCAAGATGTAAGAATGGAACATACACATATACTAATGACAATTAAACTCTCCTTTCATTGTATAAATGTAATTTAGCATAATGCAAGAAAGAGTAGCAATTGTATATCAACATATCTTAGTCGAGAAAATCGTAAATCATTAAATATTTGGAATCTTTCAAGCTGCAGATCACGAATAAAAAAGATAAAATGTTTAATTTGCCTTATTTATGCATTTGAATGACAAAAGTCGGACATGCAGGTTTCCAGTCACGTGTAAAGTATAATGCAATTACAGTGGTATGTAGACTGTCACCTAGTCATTTGTAGTCAAAGTATCAAATACATTTTATGAAATTAAATGATTCTTAGCCTTTCCTATGACATGTACGAATAGCACAAGATAAGAATGTTTTAAGTTTTATGTTGTTAACGTGTTAGTACTCCATGATTAGATAAAACATACTCTCGATAAAAAAAAGGATCAAAATTAGTTCATATTAACTGTTATTTGGTTTGGTTTTTCCTTTTTGAATGTGCATCCCAGAAATGTTTATATCATGGTTATTTGTGTAATAGAAGAAATGAAATAATAATGGCGCATTTTATTAACTTAATGTATGTCTTTGTTGGACATACTTTAACGATACATTGTGATACAAAACATGCAAATCTCGTTTTTGTCCTAAATAATGATATTATAGTAAATTCATGAAAGCTTTTAATATACATTTCAATGTTATTTCAGAAATAATAGTAAAAAAAGTACTTATAGTGTTAAACTTCTGTAAGAAATCATTTTTTTGTTATTAATGTAAATTTTGTATGTTGTGATATATTGTGTTGCTATTTTCATTTATGGAAAAGTTAATATATTTTGTTAGTTGTGCTTCCGACAAATTCATATAATTGTATTTTCCTAAGTCAAAAATATAGTGGAACGACTTACAAAAGACTCAGAAATTAGCCCCGCTCAGATTTACAGTGGACAAAAGAACGTATTAAATAATACATCGGCATTGCAATGTTTCATAAATACTAATTGTGTACTTCCTCCAGGAGTCAGTGATTGTAAAATATATGTTCAGGTCACGATTCCTGTTATTTTACAGTTTTAAGTGACACATCAGGTAATCAGGAACTGTATAACACATACGACTCTTGACAATCATTTCCTTTTTATACTGTCTAATTGAAGGGAAATGTAACAATAATCAGAATAAGAATGTTACGTTATAGATAGATGATCACTACATCCAGGTTATCATGGAGATCATGAGCACTGATGAAATATGACCATGTTTGTAGGATTATAATATATTTTGTGTTTTGTCAAATGTGACACCACGGGTTACGTGTTTGTAATTGATGCAAAAGTAAATGTTTGTATGAATTATGTTACACAAATCGGTTTAAGTTTTGTATACGGTGTGTTACATATACATCGATTGACGGACGATTTTCCTTGAATAAATATTTTTAAGAGTCAAAATAACTGGTTATTCTATAAACGGTCATGCCAAATGCAATTAACACAAAATCATACAAGAATCTTTTCATCAGATATGCCTTAAAGTATTCGCCAATAGTAACAAATTTACCTTATTGCTAAAGCCAGAGATATATATCGTTATATATGTTGGTAGTTTTCTCCATGTTTAAAGTACATAATGCTATGTTTGCAACTGCATAAATCTGAACATTCAAAAGTAGACAAAAATTAGAGATCTAAACCTTTAAAAGCAGATATAAATTAGAGATCAGTTGAACAGTATGCTTTCCTGATAGCATTTTTTGTAATTGTACAACAATGCAGACATTTGAAATTGATATTATTTTAAAACGGTAACTGATATCGATGACAAATGGTATGTTTGTGCCTTCAGAGACACGACAAACGTTGTTATATATATCAAATTTAATTACATGATCTATTTATGATTCCGCTGAGCACTAATACTCACAGATAATGTAAATCTAGCTTAAAAGCCTGTTTTATTATTTGGAAAGTAAATAAAGGAGAAGCATAGATTTATGCCTGAGTTCATTTTACAGTTAGCTGAAAATAGAATATATCACTATGACATTCAAACCTTCGCCTGCTTAAAAATTGACATTCAGTTTGTATCGCTAATTACCAGACACTGTTTAAAACCAGCACCGACGTTATATTACATTATTCAAAAAAGGTAAACTAGTTCTATTAACGGTTTTGTTAACATTAATCCAAATGCAAATACTGTTTCTAGTAAACATTATGGAGTTGGTCATCGTTTTCTGAAACAATGGTTTAAATGTGCCTTTTCCAAAAGTTGTTGTCGTTCAAATGTTGTACATTGCATTTTTCCTTAAAGTTTATATTAAGATTGTTCCTCGCTTTTAAGCTACCGGTAATTGTATACGGTGAATGTTTTGCCTTCAATAATCATTCAACAATATAGAGATTGTGTAAGAAGATATTAATATTTCCTTTAATGAAAGTCATGAAGACATAATGATTTGTATTTGCAGGAATCCTTTTACACAACATGGACGTGAGTATCTGAGTGGATGATATTTGCGGCTGTTCCCCTGATTGTTCTAATGTTCACCATGTTTGTAATCAAAGAATCAAGAAAATGAAGAATTTCAACACTGCATTTGAACAAAATCCAAATCGAAGATTAAATCAGACGTAAACAGTCACCTTCTTCTTTATTTCGTTTTATCTCAAGTATTCTTTAGTAAGAGCAATTCGAATGAGTCAAACCATACCGTTGATATATCAAGCAATCCAATGAGGTTGAGATAAATAACATGAGTTATGCGCGTGTTGTTTAACGAGGTGCTTGTTTTCGATCAGTTCAACATAAATTGTGGTGTTTAGGCCAATATATACAATGTAAACTAAATATTAAATATTAAAATAATATTAGATATTAAGCACAAATTACTCTATCATAAAAGGAATAGTTATTTGATAAAACACATTCATCTGGTGTATAATTGATAATTATAAAAACAAATATATGACACGTTTGTAACATATCAGAATAAACACATTTTCTGTCATCTATGAAAGACAAATGAATTAAACACAAAATGAAACTGACAATATAGAGAAATGTTTATAACAACATTAAACAGACCGATTGTAAAGAAATATTTCAGTCGAATGACATGTTTATATCAATATAATTTTTAATTTATTTAAAAGCGTTTTGTATTTTCGTAAATTCAACAGGAGTTGAAGCCTTTATAAGTTTTTGCTCGTCTTATAAATTATATAGAGGATATTTGTTTGTTTGTGTGTAAAATGAAATTTTATAACATCGAGTGATCTTTAAAAACAGTATTTTCACGAGTGGCATAGCCAAGAATGAGAGTACAGTTTTTAAAGTGCACGAGATGAAATACAATTACATCTTACACAACAAACAAACAAATTTTCTTTTTGTTTTATGTTTAAAAACAAGTTTAAATGAAATTTCCTCAATATTACCTTTAATATTAAAGTCTCTTTTCCCCACTGACAGCCTCAGATTAGTCGACTTACAAGAAGTCTTGAGCTGAAAAAAAATAAGTTCGACAATCAACGTTAAATGTCGATGATATTATTTATTTTATTCGCAAAACATGAGTTATCCCTTATTTTAAAACTACAAACAAACAATTCTAGTAGAAGAAAAAGTCACACCATCTAACCTTTTTTCCGTAACGGTTACTTACGGCGAATTAATGTTATACCAGGCTTTGAGTAATATAAGCGGTCGCCATTTCAAGGGAGTTATGTAATTGTGTTTTAATTAGAGGGATATCATTTGGATTTGTTAATCATACATCTTTTTATAAGAAAGGAAACTTATTTGAGGATTGTTACAGACAATAAATAATTGTTTGACAGATGTGTAAACATTCAAAAAGCGGCTACGAATAAGGAAAAGATGGAAGTATTTGAAAGGTTGTCTTACGAACGCTGGGTTGTTTACTTATGCTTCGGGCTGATGAATGTCATTGCTTTTCAAGTTTTTATATTTTCAAGTTTTCATATTGCATTTGGCAATTCTTACTCGTAGGATACTTAAATATGCCCAAAGGTCATCAAGAGCAGTTTGCATATGGAAGGAAGTGTATTTTTCAGACTGTTAAAATGAAATATAAAATTTAGGGACGATATTTGATGATTGGTAATTTGAATGAATTGAAGTAAGTTTTTTTTTTATTTTATTACTTTTTAGATTTAAGTTATATATCAACTCCAGCTTTGCTTTTCTCTAAACAGCCCTAACAATGTCAGAATTGTCAGCAAAAATATAATTGAGGTACCACATGAGGAAAATCATAAAAGTAGTCTCGTCTCGTCCCGTTGAAAAGTGTGAAATTATATTTGATAATTTTCACTGTGAAAATATCAAATATAATGTTCACGGATAAATCAGATATCCACTCAAAAGCATAAAATAAATGTCACTTATGATCCGATTGTATCCTGCAATTATGTAATTGTTTATACGTATAGAATTTGTTGAGATACAATAAACTCACATTTGTTTGGTTTGTCTATTCTAGTGTTTGCTTAGTTTTGTTTGTTATTCGTGAGCATCTATTTTTCGCTATAGTTGCATTTATGAATATCGCGAAAAATCGATTCGATAAATTTACGTCAATTTTATACAAGGAATTTGTGTGCTTTTGTATCAATTTCAATATTCTATATTTCAACTAAAATAAGATAATTCACACATTGCTTACAGTTACTCAAAAATAATCATAACAATAGACAAGACAATAAGCGTAAATTAACAAATACATTTTTACCAATAGGAAAGTAAACGATACAACATATTATATTTTATGAGGACTTCCAATAATGAAGTCACACACGCCTAATCACGAGCATTTGGTGTGTTCTAAGACATGATGGTCTTTATTAAACTAAAATTATTTTCAAACAATATACTTTGGAAAAAAATAGATTATCCTAGCGAAATAAAAATTAATAGTTTTGATTAATTGTTAATGATGATTATTTTCTCTTTGTTTATGATTAAAAAGTGTTGTTTTGAAGTAAGTTTTTCATTTTCTTTATTTAAAGCAAGCAAATAATTCACATTTTCAACTTCAGGTGAATGTCAGAAGGTGTGATATCCTACAGGCCATTCAGGCATGCAATATATATATTTTTTCCTGTATAGCTTATGGATTCCTTTGAATCAAGACTGGATGAAAAGTAATTAGAAGGCATAAAGAGACAATCAAAAAAATGTCATTAACGTTTGTTACATGTTATTCTTCGTACATTAAGAATCGCGTGTGTGACACTTAATGAATACCTGCTTTGTTTTATTAAGGACCACAGTTATTTGTTTTATCTATCATTTATCTTGTACCGTATAGCGTTTTCGTGAAAAAAAAATCGAAACGGAATGTTTCTGTTTAAAAATAAAATTGGCTTTAAGAAAAAACGAAACGGCAGTTGTTGTTTTGTTTTGATGAAATGTGGTTAACGACAAATTCATACTTCATATAAACTCCATTTAACAAGTAACTCAGAAAATTGAAATCGATATCGAAGAATCATATTGTATTTGTTATAATTCAAGACAGAACAATTAAATCAGATACAAGTATTTAAACAGAGTCTCATTAAATACTAGTATCATGTTATAGTAGGTAAACCTTCACAATGATATATATAAATAATCATATTTGAATACAACATACATGTATGGTTATGATTTAGCTGAAATGTAAAAAGTTAAACAACATATCTTAAGGATTCTATGACATTTACGAAGAAAGTGTCAGCTCTTTTATATTTTGGTATGAGTTTAGATGTTTCATGAATCAGCTAGATAATATCATAATAGCTGAATAGTTTTCATGTTACCGAATCAGTATTTCCAAATATACAAAATATATTAATATAAGAAATTCATTTAATAGTAAGGCACTCATTGAAATGTATTGTGTAAAACTGAAAACATTGACGGAATAGTGATTTGAAGCGGTGATATAGTTATGTTGTTTAAAATTTTTATGGCAATGCACATTTATCCATTTGACCGAAATGATATGCTGCCAAGATTTTGATGAGATCTCTTACTTTTTGTTACCTGTCTTCTTGAAATAGATGTAATATACTTGTAACGTGTGGGCCTTGTCTTTGTACGCGTTCTTTAAGTAATTATCATAATTATCTCTTTTAGAAATGAAGTATATACCAGGGGGTTATATTATTACATATTAAAAGGTTTATTACTATTGCTATAAGTGAACTACAGTGTAATTATGTTCCAGGTTATTTAGGCCATGAAACAGTTTACAGTATTCGCTTGTTGTAAGATTACAATATTAAGCTATTGGTAAAAGCTTTTAGAACTTTTACATACCAAAACACATCAGTTTCTTCTCGCGGAATTGATTGTTTCCTTCGGACACATTTAGAAGTTTCAGTTGATGGAAAAATTGGTTAAATGACACCCAACCACGCAACATACTTGCTTTACATGTTAATGACCACATTCAAGGAATCAGAATGGAATATAACATGCACATAAACTAGTATTAGTTATACTACTTCCCTTCCATTGTATTGATGTAAGCCAGCATATTGAAAGAGATTTTGCTGAGTAGCAAGTCTTATTTATTAACCATCTTAATGAGTAAATCTTGAAAGCATGATAATTTTGCAAGACCGACACACGAACAAAATGGTAATAATGTTGACTCTGCTAAATTAATCCATTTGAATGACAACAATGTGACATGCAGGTTTGCACTCAATTAAAAAGTGAAATGCAACATCGGCGGTATGTTTACTTTTACAAAGTTTATTTTAATGAGTAAAAGTATCTGTCATGTTATCGTATTTAAAACTATTTTAAGTCTTCCGATTAACTTAATATTATAAGTTAAAATGAATTTTGTATGGTTTAATATTTATATTTTCGGAGCACTATTTGGTATCTTATTGAATGCATGCCATAGATAAATCATTGAATCATTCAGTTTACCCTAAAAGTACAACAAACTATAAATTCTCGTTCTATCAATTTGTATGAATTGACTAGTCATTATTTTCTTTTTATGAGAGACATTCAATTCTTTGTAAGGGGTCCAAATCTGTTCATATCATCCAGATTACGATTTAATAAGTCGAATACGATTTAGAGACGTTTAATGCAATTAACGTGTTAGTACTCAATGATTAGATTGCTCAATAAACCAAAACAATAGAGATAATTTCATATTCATTGGTAATTTTCTCTGTGTGTGTGTTTTGTTGTTGTTGTTGTTGTTGTTGTTGTTGTTGTTGTTGTTGTTGTTTTGTTATTGTTGTTTTTCTCTTTTTTTCTTTTTTTTCTTTTTTTCTTCCTTTCTTCTTTCTTTTTTCTTTCTTTCTTTCTTTCTTTCATTCTTTCTTTCTTTCTTACTCGTTATAATGTTAATGTCACTGACTTGTTTAACCGCCTCCGTGGTCGAGGGGTTAGAGTCGATGACTTCTAATCCAATTACCTCTCTGGCGTGGGTTCGATCCCCGGGAGATGCTTTGGTAGTTTAGCGCGGAGGAAGGTAGTTTAGTACTGGTGTAACTCTCCAGGAACGATGGTTAGGAAACTACCCGCCTATATGACTGAAATACTGTTGGAAAAAGGCGTAAAATGAAACAAACAAACAAACAAACTGACTTGTTTGGTGAACAAGAAGAAATGTTTCATTAAAGGCGCATTTATGTCTTTGCTTGACGATAATGTTAAATAACAATACCTGCACAGAATATGCAAATCTCGTTCCTTTCCTGAATAATGTCATAGTTAATTCATGTAAACATTTAAAATATATTTCAGTGTTTGTTTCATCAACGCTAGCATAATTGTAAGTATAGAATTTAACGTCAGTAATGAAAATAACGTTATCTATATTGTTTTCAAATGTAATATTTTATATGCTGTAATATATTTTGTTGTTTCTTTCAAATATAGAAAAGTTCTATTGTCTAATTAATATCTTTAAGAATCTATACATGCAATTTTGGTGAACTCTTATATGAGTCAATTAAATAAAACATTTAGCAAAATAATTTAATGTTATAATTATAATAACAATTTGTTGTGGAACATATTTCTCATTATATGAATGAATGAATGAATGAATGAATGAATGAATGAATTCTTTAATTAAAATAGCTTTTCTTTTACCTTATTTTCCCGTTAAGGATTCATTTATTTAGTAGTAGGTTTTTGGAAATACAATCTATTTGAAATTAGATAACTTTACGCCAGGTCAAAATATCATCCCATCTAATTATATAAAGCAATAATTTGTGTAGATATGCATTTGTATAAATAACTTTTCATTCAGCTAATTAGCTGCTTTTTCAAGTTAGTGAAATGAATTGATTTTAAAGCAGGTAGACCCGAGTTATCATCTGCTGTTTATGACATTATTTATGACATTTACCAATTTAGATCGCTTAATAACTGTAACAACTTCAAACTGTTTATTATAAGGTTTGTCGATGATAATGTTCTTTTTTTCTTTTTTATCAAGTCTCCGACATCTCTACTATCCATACTTATACGTGTATATAGATGGAATGTGAAAATCAATTTAATGAAAACTAAGGTATTGATCTTTAAGAAAGGACGAAAGCATATACAACATAATATTATATTTTTCTCATTTACAATTTCAAGTACTAAAATGAAGTGTTTCAGGGAATGTCACAAATTTGCACTTACTGCTTGATATCAGCAAGCGTGTAATAATTGACATTCAATCATAACTGTTGTAGGATTATGATTAAATACAGTATTCAATTGATGCTTGATTGCGAGGTAATTGAATGTCTTTCCCTTCTTAAGAGGATTGTATTCAATAGGCAAATAAATCCAATACATTGTGATTTGGTTTGGAAATTATATTGTTGAGATAAATTAATTCATTGTGAAATGTTTTCTCAGATTAATTTGTCGCAATCAGACGTATATTTTCTTAAAAATGAATATGAAGTAATGCAATAATTATGTTAGCATTAAATTCATCTGTTAAAGGTTTAATTCAGAGATATTGCTTCACAAATACATAGAAATATAGCAAATCATTTCAATTTATTCCAGATACTTAATTCACATTTCTATATAAGGATATGAGATCGCTTAGCTTGTAAAGAAACGGGGCTATTGCTCAATGGAGAAAAAAGTTATTTCAGATACATATGTAATCTATTTGAATTTCATTTATGGAATTAAAGGTACTTCCACTGATTGATATTGATATCTTTGTATGAAATTAAATGTACTTGGAATATATGTTAATATATGAAATAAAGGTATTTTAACATAATAACATTCATGTCGTTGTAATATAAAAAATAAAGGTACTTTGACTGGGTAATATTATATAAATAACACATGGGTTTGTGGGTAACAGCAAAAATATCATCCCGAGAAAAATACGCCGAGGGTAACAGTATTTTTACGAGGGATGATATTTTTACTGTTACCCACAAACCCATGTGTTATTTATTTTATTACCCCGAACAAAAATACTGAGATGATCTGAAATTGTCAACTAAATCTAACAGTAACAAAAATAAACCAAGAGTAACAATAACTAAACTGTCCTTACCTTTTAAGTTTTAAGTGTACTTTACTGTATGCCTTCTTGAGAAGTTTTCTTTTTCTTTTATTCTTTAAGCATGTGATGATATCTACAAACCATAAACATACAATAAGCTAGGTTTTATTTAGGAAACAAAACACTAACCCATTTAGACGGTTATGATCTGTGAAATCTGATCCTTCTGTTTCCAGAATATTCTTACCATGGTTTTTGACAAAATTACGATGATATCCTATGTCCACCATATCTGTAACGTTTCACTGATTAAATTTGTTAAATAATCCTTTGTTGCATGCTTAAATCTTCTGCATGTTCCAGTTTGACACATAATTATTTACATTGCAATCACTTCCGTTGAAAACGGATGTTCACTTTTTGACTATTGAGCAAAAATATATTTTATACGCGAAAAGCACACCAGGGTGCAAACAACTAAATTTTATGAGTGTCATAGGGACTCCAGAGGAGAAATTGATGTCCTATCGGGGTTAAACGTTGAAAATAAGAATGAATCGAGAAAAAAAATGGCGGCCATTTTATTTCATTTTATTTAGGAAATAGACCACGTGACCGCTTAAAAAATACTGTTACCTATGTAACAGTACAAAATTTTTAGTCACGTGGTACACTTGCATTAACAGTAAAAATAACTCCCAGAGGCCTATGGAAAATTAGCATTACGAAAAAAGTGAGGGGTAATAATTATATTTATCAATGATTTTGAACGAAACAGAATACTTTTTGTTTTACTAAAATGATCAGCTTACTGTTTACAAACTAACCAATTACTGACTTATTTCAGATCTCCAGTAAGTAATCGTTCAATATCAGCCTTATATTTACCTGATACTGAAGTAGCCCGCTCATCTGCATATGAAATTGTTATTACTATTCCAGTCCCCACTACTACTTCCAGACTACTCCAGTCATGTCATATGTTGTGTATAAAACTGTTATTCATTGGTGAAGATGTATTACTAATAAGCCCCGCCTACTAATCTTATCTAAGCATGCCACGCTCTGCATAAATGATAGTTCAGCATTATAGTCGTGTTACTTCTGTATAGAAGACATAACATCATCACCATACATTAAAAAGAGAAGAGAACCAAATATTGATATCTTAGGAACTCCACATGAGTCCTATATAACTAATAACATTTGAAGTGTTAGAATGCAGCAAATATGAACAAGAATGCTACATTTGTACACCTTTATGCCTCTTATTTTCAGGGCAACGCAATTTTTGCCACTCGCACTTTTCAATCTACCCAAAATTCTGGATTCGCCAGTTTGTGAGTTAATATTCAATAGCAGGGACAAATATAATATAACCGCTGTTCATTTTACGGGTAAAACATATATAAATACCTTTTTGCGTTAACTTTCGCTTGGCAGGATAATGAAAGATATAACATCCAATTAAGCTTTACAGTGAGATATACGGTGAGATATATTTACGAACTAATATCTACGCATAACATACCGTTATTTATATTATAATAATTACGAAATAAAACGTTTAAAATTCTACGAAATGTAATTTCATTTTTATGAAATAGATGCCACCACTAAAACGGTACTAACATTTCCTTTAAATGTCTTTTTACAGAATTTCAAATAATATTACAATTTTAACTATGTTGTGAATAACAGAAAAATAGATTCAAATTGAAAAATACATAAATATGTAAAAGTGATCAGATTCTATGAGAATCAATGCTCTATATTGAGTTCAAACGATCACAAAATTGTAAGAGCAGTGAATTATCAGGGTTTAGTAGATTTATATAATTTTTTACTATATAAAGATGTTGGACTAAATAACAACAACAAGTAAATGTAATTTCAATCAACAAATGTAACAAGTATACAAACTAAATATCATGTATTTTCATTTAGAACAACTTTAATTATTTAATTTAGATATTTTATATGAAGGTGGTAAAGGTAAACGATAGTCGTTTGATTAGGAGTAAGTCCATTTTAGTATTTCAAGGCCAAGCCTTGGAGTACTGACCAGAGTAGGTACCGTACATAACCTAAATTAAATCAACAAAAGTAACCTAAATTAAATCAACAAAGGTGGTGTTGGTAGTTTTTACTCCGGATCACGCAGCAAACCACAATGAATTTACCAGAGCACAGCTCAGCCACCGCATAGTTCCTGGGCAGGCTGTAGAGCAGTTTACCAGTACTAGTTATCTCCACTTCCGCAAGAAACTGAAACTTCTGCACATGCCGGAGCAGAGGTACAGTGCGAATGACCGTAGAAAAGATTTCATGATTAATCACAACGAATGTGACCTGCAGCGTCCGGAAATCGATCCAGATTCACTATTAAATGTTCTACCTAAGTTTTACTTGCAATGCCAAATCTAGCTTATTTATATAACAATTTGGTTAGTTTACTATGATACTTTCTATACCATGCAACAAGTATAATATAAAACTACGCATATATTTAGAATAGCAGATACCCATAAATAGCCATCATAAAAAGATTTTTGAACCGTCATAAAGTAAATGGAGACTCTGAGTCTGTCAACTTATAATGACTCATATACAGCTTCAAAACCTATAATGGACGGCGCTTACTACGCAGCTGTGTATCCAATATTGCCAGTAACATTGTTATAACTTCATAATATACCCGGCCAGTATAATTATAATTCAACAAGTGGAATATACTGCTAAATTTAAATGTAATATATTTTACCTTTGCATTAAGTTTGCAGAAAACATATTTTTACGAACTGTCTGTTCTTTTTGACGAAATCTAAATTGTTTGTAATTAATGTTCTCTAAAGACAAGAAGAACACGCGTTTTATAATTATTTGGTCAAAAATAAGTACTCATATTCAATTCACATGATCAGTTCAGTATGTATTTCCATTTTCGCTGCCACAAAGTGTTTTGAATTCTTAAAATATTTTATCCCAGTTTCTATCAATGCTCAAAAAAACAGAATGCTATGTATGTTCCAAGTTATTCAAGAATCGATCATGGAAACAACATAATTCTACTGTTAATTAATTTTACAAAAAACTACTTCGTAATGTATAGCTTTATGCCCGTTAAAAGCAGACAGACATTATAGATCAGTTGAATAGTATTCTTTTCTGGTAGCATTTTTATAATTGTACAACAATGCAGGGATGTCACTTTGATATTATCTTAAAATGGTAACTGATATTAATGACAAATGGTATGTTTGTGCCATCAGAGACACGATAAACGTTGTGATATATATATCAAATTTAATTACACGATCTATTTATGATTCCGCTGAGCACTAATACTCAGAGACAGAGGAAATCGAGCTCAAAAGCCTTTTTATTTGTCTGAAAAGTAAATGAAAGGGAAACATGCGCTTTGGTTCATTTTACAGATTGCTGAAAGCAAAATATAGCATTATGATATTCAAAATCTCTCCAAATTAAAGTGGCATTATGCCCATCAAAAAATATAAATGATGATGCACTGGTCAAAGTCAAAATAACTTTACATTTTACCATAATTGTGTTCAACTTTATCATTTACAATGCAAAAATAATCAATAATTTATTTGACCTAACAACATTTCAAACCATTTCGTGTGAAATTTATCAGAAACGTGTATTTTTTAAAAAGAGTGGGACAGTCTTTTTATAGTAAATATAGCTTTTTGTATTTCATCCTCAATATTTTTCACTATCAATTATTGTTTTATTGTTATAATAGTCAAACCTTTGAAATATATATAATTACTAATTCAGCTCAACTTGAAAAAAGGAGAATAATTTCACTTTAACTGTGGACTAGTGACAATCAGTTTTGTAATTACTTACACACAGTGCCTTGTTTTCTGACAATATATCATTTTTCCATTACAAAAGGTGAACTAGTTTTTATCAATTTCAGTCTAGATGCATAGATTATTTGTGTCGCCGAAGTTTAGAACAGTGTTTTAAGCATTGCTTTTTTTCCAAAGCTGTTTTCGTTCCGATGTTAGGCAATGCAGTAAATGTGTAAATCATTGTACGGTCGATTTCAAACATTAATACATGTATATGTTTATATAACAGACGTAATCAACATGGGGTACATTTTGAAATTGAACTTTGATAATGCTTTTCAAGTTTTCGATTATGTTTTGTGTGGTACTCTGCGAAAATGAATGTTTGTGTTTCACATTCATGCATTTAAGTGAATGCTGAAACGACTCTTTGGCGATTTCGTGCAGCAAAACAATAGACCTGACATCAATTTCATTGCAACGCCAAACAAAATAGAATTATAGGATGAGGGTAGATAATTTTGTGTGACTCATAGATAAGTTAAAACAAATGGTGAACGAAATAGTACAACTGTTTTATTACAGTTGTTCATGACCTTGTTTATGGCATTTAATAGTAAATGCAATACAGGAAATAATATTCAAACAATCACCGTATGCTTGTAGCAAAGTGTCATTTAGGTATATATTAAGTGTTTTCATTAGCTTGCGTAGAATTCGCATGTGCGAGAAATTAAAAAAGCACATTTCAACGAAAATGATTGGTAAATGGTCTTCAATAATTTAATGCAAACCTGTCGAAAAGTGAAAGTAATGCAGTAATACATAATCCTACCACTTCTTTCCATTACCAACGTTATAAGATTATTCTCAGGAGTTGCTTGATAAATAACCATAAGATTATCTTGTGACAAATAACAAATGAACACATAATGGCGTAGATTTGAAAGAGAAGTTATTGCAAATAGCTTTGAATTCGAACGAGCGAAGTACGCATATTCATGAAGCAACTAATTCAAATTGTCAATCAATTAAAATGGATTGGCGCACTATTTATTTAGACAAGAGAGATCAATTCTTTGAGATAGAGGATCTCAATACAAAAGACTGAAATCAGTTGTAAATAAACTTTCCCCATGATTTAATGTAATTTTCATGTAAGAATTAAATCCATGTGTTAAAGCTTGTATTCATACATATATTACCCATTTAATCATGAAAATTAGAGAGTATTACTTTGACAATTTTCAATTACGTTATTGACTTTTTCTAAATGAATGTGTGTTTTTTCCCTAATTTTATATGATGACGAATATGTATTATTTCTATTATATGTAGTAGGAATAATCGATGTATTTTAAAGGCTATATACAGAATTTATATTATATTTGTATCGATGTATCGGTTATATCGATATATCTGCATTTGTCCCTGATAGCTTTGTTTGTTTTTCATGTTTCTTTGATTGTCCGTTTATTCGTTCGTTTGCCTGTTTCTTCGTACGCACGTTATTTTGTCCGAATATCAATCTGTTTGTAGAAGAAAAACAAAATCTGATGATGATTGAGACAATATAATTCAAAGCCAAGCACCCTCGTACATGAATTGAAAACTGTAAAAGTGGTAACGAGTCATTCAATACGGAAATATAAAAAATGTTGCAGACTCATTTTGATTAAGCTAGTCTGTATATCGAAAGCGGTAAGTGTTGATAACGCAGGTTATCGTCCACGACCATACCCACCACCGCCATCACCATGCCCCCACCAGCACCGGCTTACGTAGAATTCAACATTTAGATACATTATATATGAAAATGGGACAATTTACAGTTGATAACATCAGATTCTGAGTTCGTTTTGCTATGTACACAGAACAACCTATGATAATCAGCAGTTTTCAGAATTTCAGATGTGAATTTTCCGAAAAATTAACAATAGTTCTATAATCGCATTATACTTCGTTGAATCGTTGCTTTTTTGAAAAAGTACACCATTAGAAATTTTACACAAAATACTGTAATAGGACAATGAACTATTATGTTGATGTGTATAGTAAGTTATCAATAAATATTTGTGATTATCACGTATTTTTTCATGTTACACTGAAAGTTTTATTTTATCTAACAAATGAAGCTGTCTATACGTGTATATAATATGTATGGCACACTTTCGTCAATTTTGGTATTTCTTATTAAATAAACTTTCTAGAGAGCAATTTAATCCTTTCCTAACCTGATTTCCAAAAAGTTCCGTGCTTATCATAAGATCTAACAACTACTTGTTTGATTGCTACAAACTAAAATTTCGTGTGACATCTAATTCTATGAAATTCCCAGATCGATAAAACTTTCAATCCCATACTGGACTAAGGGAAGCAACCCAATCCGAACATTTAGTGACCAAGAATTGTATACCTTGTTACATGCCTATGTAACGGTATTTATCAAAGAATTATGATGTTTACATACGAGCTGGAAATAAATTAAATATAGCTTTGTGCAATAACGAGCAACAAAATTGTGTACCCTTACTGAAAGAATCGTTGGATCACCAAAGATTGAGAAATGATCATTATGATACAAATATTTAAATATTGTAAGATAAGATAAGATAAGATAAGATACGATAAGATAAGATAAGATAATCTTTATTTATAGTCGGTTACATAAAACATATAAACATTAGCTATATAAGCTATTTTCCGACATAACTGACTATCCTTTAACAATACAAACAAACAATCTGTATAAAAGAAAATAGATATAAGGATTAAGAAGATCAAAGTACATTTATGAGTGACTCTGTAAAACAAATTAGATTTATAAGCACATATACATATGGATAAGATAATATAAATTGATTAAAAGCAAATATAACACTTTATCACACACCCGTGCCGATTTTGCGACTCCGTAAATATGGTATTGCACGGCCGTGCATATATTTTGACGTGACGTCATAAGCGTTATACAAACATAGTGTAAAGACGCGCTAAATGTTAGCGTTATACTATAGGCGCGTCAATGAAAAATGACTCTTATTTCACTTAAATAAATAGAGGATATTCAAGTTTTTTCTATAAATACATGATTTATTTTCATCGAGTGGTATGAAAATAAATATTTCATGAGTGGCGGTAGCCACGAGTGAAATATGGTAATTTTCATGCCACAAGATGAAAATACATCATGTATTTATGGAAAAAACTTGAATTTTCTGTTTATTATATACATTTTTCTCATTTTTAACATTAAAATTTGAAAGACTTTCCCTTAAATTTTGTGTACTGGCAGAATTTAAAAGAAAGTAGTCCGGCAAGACACCAGTGAAAATACGGAAAATATGTTTCACTGCAGTGAAAAATAAATTTTTTCAGTGAAAATACGGAAACTGAAAATACACATTTTATTTCATCAATATTTCTCAATATTTCATTTATAAGTATATAATAAATGGTCTTTATTTTGGGAATGTGATAAATAGAATATTAAATTCGTGTAATTACATTACATAATTTATTGCACTCGTTGAATAAAACAATATTATGCTCGCCAGAGGCTCGCATAATATAATTTTATTTAATTTTACCCATGAAATATGGTGCTATATCAGTCAAATATATTTCATATTTTTTAAAAATAAATATTAAAATAATAAAGTCACAGCAATAACACGTATAATATCATTTTTTATTTTTCCAACGTTTCGGCAAATGTATGCCTTTTTCAAGGTAAATAAATAATAATAATATCAACGGACGTGACGTCGTAATTTTACAATTAACGTCACGCCCACTTTAGCGGAAAAACGAACAAATACGAACAATTCCAATTCATGATAAAAGAGATAAGTGCACCAAACAAAGCATCAAAAATTTAAAAATAAATATGACATATAAATATGAAAGTGGGCGGAGTCAAAACTCATATTTATTTTAAGGGACTTCTTTCGCCATTTTGTTTGAAAATTCTGATAAATACAAACAACTTTTTTGTTGAATTTTGTTTTGAAAACTATCTAGAATGATAGAAAATGGTCTAACTAAGAAAATAAATCCGAACACCAATATCTTTAATTCAGTCATTAACGCTGTACAGACGTTTAAAAAGTTGTTTACGTGACGTCAAAATCTAGCGCTAAATATCGCGTGCAAAACAAGACGATACTTATATTGCTGCGCGCTGTATAATTGCAGTTGCGTAGCAGGCAAGGGGGTTCATAACCATTTTTCTTTGATAATGAAATTAAATAAAAAGGTTATTTTTTCGTTTTTCGTGAAATATGGTATATATTTTCACTCAACATGATAAAATGCTTCATATTTTCACTCGCCGTCCCGGCTCGTGAAAAAATGTGGCATTTTATCATGTTTCGTGAAAATATATTCCATATTTCACTCAAACGAAAAAATATCCTCTTATTATTCAACTCGTGCAATAAATTCAGTATTGAACTTACACTCATTCAATATCCTCTATATATATGATCAGTACATGTGCTGGGATTGACAAATATGCATTTTATTTGGATTTTAAAGGCGTTTTGAGCTCCACACCCCAAGTGTCTGTGAAAAAGATGAGACGATTGTCATTTGAAGGACTATTTTAAATATTCTGCTTTAACAAGATTGATGGAATCAACATCTTAAATTATTGACTCGCTAACATTCACCTTAAATAAGAAGTAAAATATATATACATGTACATGCGCTACCCACGGGTCTTTAGACACCGAAGTCCGGAGTCCGTCGGTTAAGAGAGTTATACGATACGTGGCAGAACAGATTTTATCAATGGTTTTTGGCGGAAGTAGGAAATTGTTTATTCAAGATGGCGACCGAAGCGCTGAAGGTTGACACTCAAGATTCAATTGAAACTTTGCAGCGCGAAGCTGAGGAGCTAAAAAAGCGTTTAGAAGAGGAAAAAGCAAAATTGAAAGATGTCGAAAGTAACTTATACAATTTGTTTTTCTTAAAATTGTACAATAATGTTTGATAATTGGCATCAAATCTTCTGCCTGATGTTGTTTACAAAAAATAGTGTCTGAGCACTAACAGTATACTTTCCAAGCTGGTAGGGCACTAAAAAGCTGGATTTTTTTATGATTTTATTGTTTAAAATGATAGGCATTGAATTACAAAGCAATGATTTGCTAGCTTTCAAAGCAATTTTCTAGCTTTCCAATTTTCTATTATCAGCTCGGCCCACTTTTTAATTTATCAAAATTTTGGTTTGTTTTTGTTGGAACCACATAATAAATATCTGGAATTATTCATAAACGTGTAAAGATGTTTTCTTAAATTAGTTCTAGTAAACTTTTTGGTAATGAAAGTGTTTTGATGATTTGGGTAATAAAAACTTATTACAATCCATCCTTGGGACATAGCAAAAATTCCCAAAATACATTGCATGTTAATAAATCATAAATGCATAATATGTTGTTTTATGTACTGGGTAGGAACCAGTTTCCGGACAAGTATTATAACGGCTTAATTTTGGCTTTATCGATGACGATCAGCATTATATGTCATGAAGATGCTTGGATTCATTTTTTGTGAAAATAAACTTCCTTCCGAGTTGATGAATCATTAAAATTTCGTGAGGATATAGATCTTACCTGTGTTTTAAAAACAGCCTTATATCCCTTTGGGGCATGTAATTTTTTCTGCGCATGCGCAATATTTTGTTTATTTGGGGATATAATTTGGAGTAGCAATTAATGCACAATGTACTTCATTCGAAGTTCATTGGGTGTAATCCCCAGATCTAAATCTGTTACGTATCGGAAAACGGTGTTTAGCTAGGTTTACTCCACTTTTACACTTCGTTGCTGCCGTACACTCAAAAATATCCGTTTCACTTTTCAGTCATTCAGAGACCCATCACGTGATCGTTATTTTTCCTATCATAAACATTTTTCAGTAAATCAGGTTAATTATATAAGAAAGCTAATATGTGAGAAGAAATTTTTTGTTATATTAGAATAATTATCAGTTAAAAACAGAATATGAATAGCAGCTTAATATATATGTCCGGAAACTGGTTCTGCAAGAGTGAACAATTTACACTTTTGATGACCTAATTTAACCCATCAGTTTGTACAATTGCTTACGTCACCAGGCAGTATTAATTGTGTTATCAGACGTAGTTAGAGCTCTGGTTTTTGGGATGTAAGTTTTATTAATGCATGTTTATTATTAAAAAAAAGACAATTAAAAAAACTCGAATTCTGTCTGAAAACTGGTTCCTGCCCAGTATGTAAAATAAAGAACAAACATTTAAAATATTTTATATTTGAGTAAACAAGTTTTTTTCTCACATTTTATTGAAGATTTCAAACAAAAAGCATAAAAGGGAACACATTTGTATTATAGTAATTTTTAACGAATCTGCAAAAAAAAAAAAAAAAATTTCTAAATATACATTTATTCTGCAGAAATACAATGTACAATTATATAATAATATACCAGATATCTCTTGTTTTCATTTAAAACAGCTTTCCTTGATAACATGATATCATAACCAGAAAAGGCTTATACGTTTAATATGTTTTTTTTTTTCAAAGTGGGCCGAGTTGACCTGTGCCGATTTGGTATAAAGCCGAGTTGACTCTTTACCGGTAAATTGACGAATCTAATTTGCAAGTGAAAGTTTCGTAGTGCGAGAAAATATTTTATCAAACTCACCCCATGGGTCAAGTTGGATTCTCCCGATCCAAATGATGTTTCATTAAATATTTACAAATGAAGTTATTCTGTAAAACAATCTTAACTGCATATGCCATTTCAGTAGTTATACCAGTCAAAGGAAATGTGGAAATCAAACTCATGACTAAGTATAAAACTTTAGCAAATGCTTATGATAATCTATTTACGCCTCCCCTTTCAGTAACAACATCAGCATTCGACAATGTTTTATATATACGCATAATGCATTCATTTAAGTTTTATACTTAGCCATGAGGCGGCGGCATGAAATACCCAAATATAGCAATGTTCATTTTTGTTTGTTTAAAATGCAGATTATAACCAGAAAATGAATTAATATTTATAAAATAATATGACTTAGTCGGCTATAACTTTCATTCATTCCGTTGAAATGGGCAGTTCAGATGTTGAAGAGAATAAATGTGTGACATTTGCTTATCTAGCTATGTTCATTAACTTGCAATTTAAGGTAAAGATATGATAATATTTGTCTACATTTAAATTTTTAGAGTATAATTTTGTTGAAATTTCATATAAGTGTCCATTGTATTATTTTTAAAAAAACAAACTTTAATGGAGTATACTATATTTGGGTATATTTTGGTTCAAAACACAATGATAGGAAAATGTATATTTGGGAGTGTTTGATTTTAACTGAGTAAAAGTGTAATTAAAACAAAACTTTTTAAGTATAAAACATTTATTTTTAGTATATTTGGGTATATTTGGGTATTTCGTGCTGCCCCCATGAGGTTGATTTCTTTGTTCGTCAAAATGCAGGGCAATTACATTTGTAAAGGCAAGTTAATTTGTAGGGCCCCTTGCCTAGAAAAATTCTTCGAGGCCTGATATGGTTGTTTGCATTACTTTGTCTGGTGATGGCAAGGAACCTTTACTGCTTTAGCCTTTAGGTCAGGGCAAGTAATTTCTAGAAGAAGTGCTTGTCATGAAAACAAATGTCAAGGTCACCTAGTACTCTGTATAAGGTAAATCATGTTTATCTGAGCCGTCACCATTCTCAGAAAGATTTCAAACTTAGTGGGTGATGCCATGTTTGAGAACATGTACAGTAAAATTAAATATTTCATTGAAGCCATTTTTCTCAATTTTTATAATTTTTTTGTACCATTTCCCTATGCCTGTGCGTGCGATTGTCAGTTGATAATTAACAGAATTCACATTGTTTTTATCTCCTGCAATCTTTCAACAAAAATGTGTTCCAGATAGGTAAAAATGATTACACTTTAATATGTCTATTATTTCTGCAATGATTGTCAAGCAACAAACATCCAACAAGATCTAATAAATATTCATGAGTAAGGGGAAGCTTCTGTGAATCCATGTGACTGGACAATTCCAACAATAACATGTTTATAATCTTACAAGCCCTAGTTAATATACATGTATATGTTTTACTGTTAAAATTGATGATTGTCATTGATACAATGGGTGGGGTTCGATCACATGGTAGAAGATCTAAATTGTGATTTTATCAGTTATCACCTAGTGTGGGATAGACCATGTAACAGTGTGAAGTATGTTAAAATTAATTCTAACACGACTCGCATTTTTCCCTATTGAACATAGAAGAACCGAAAGTGTGTGTTATTATGCTATAAAATCACTGTTTGACGTTCTATATTTAGACATGTGACGTAATCATTATACACGTGACGTAACCACTAAAAATGTGACGCGCTGACAATAAGTACGGAAACAAATCAGGCGCAATTTAGCTTAATATCAGGTACGGCAGCATTTATTTGTTGATGTCGTGTTAGAATCGAAATAATATATCCAAATCGGTGATTTTATTGCTTGATAAAATCACTGTTTGTCGTTCGGATGCGCATCATTATATCACTCGGGCTACGCCCTCGTGATATAATTCCTCGCATCCGAACTCCAAACAGTGATGTTATTGAGCAATAAAATCACAGTTTGGGATATATTATTTCTTAAATAAAAAATTTTGATCTTGATGACTCTTGATAGTGAAGATTTTTTATTTTATTTCATTTCAGTGTTTAAAGCTGCAAGTAAGGTGGATCCTATTACCAACTTCAGTATGAAACAGAGGCGCCATCTGAAGGGTCATCAAGGCAAGGTACTCTGTATGGACTGGTCAACTGATAAAAGACACATAGTTAGCTCTTCTCAGGTAATGTATAACACTGCATTGTGAATATTCTTCTGGTATTATGATATTAAAACTTCTTTATTTCACATGCTTTCCTTCAAAGTTAATTAACTTCCACTGTCAGTGTGTGTTCGAAATGTGCAGCCTGACCAAGACTTGAACCCCTGACCATCAGAAAAGAATTCTAAGGGCTCTACAGACTGAGCTTTTCAGCCACTTAAATAGTTTCTCTCTTTATTTGTTAACAGTTGTAGTCTGTGACCCACTGATCGGTTTTTGTCGTTAACAAACTGGATGATGTACTATATTTGAGGTTATTTCAGAAACAATCATTTCATAAGTCTAGGAAGAAATTAGTACAATAAGTGTGTCATATCCTTAACACTTTTAACTTTTATGGTTCATTCCAAGAAACACCTCTTTATTTTAAATACATGTATGTGGTATGATTACGTGGCATACATGTAGGTAGAGATTAAAAGCAAGACCTTGGATTCATAATTTGTCGGATTATACAAGTATTCTTTTAATGAAAAATTACCACTTACCAAATTATGATATTTATTTGAATTTATAGAAAAATAATCTTACTGAAAATTTCAGGATGGAAAGATGCTTGTATGGGATGCTTTTACCACTAACAAGGCAAGTTTTATTGGCTTGTACACATGTGTAATCATATTAACATGTCCTTTGACTTTACTAATCACTATGACTTAAAGATTCATGTGATCAAAGATTAGTTTATAGGTGGAATGAAGATATAAGATAACATCTTGTTAAGTTCTGAAGTATTGAATAAGTGAATAAAAAATAATCTTGTAAGATACAGATTAAGTTATAAGAAATATTTGTCTGCATGAAGGTGTTTACACTGTTACCTAACTTACCTGTATTGTATTTATTCTTTGGTATATAAAAAAATATAGTAACTAAATAGAGTACATTGTACTGCTAAAAAATGATGAAATATTGTATTAACAAGTATCTGATATTTAAAATGAAATAATGCTTTGTCACGTTTGATGTATATATTAGGAGCATGCGGTTACGATGCCAACCACCTGGGTTATGGCCTGTGCATATGGACCATCTGGAAATTGTGTTGCATGTGGGTAAGTTATATAAATCTTGAAGTATCAGAAGTAGAGGCTAGTCATGTTGTAAGGTTGACATGGTACAGATTGGTCTAGCTCTGTACTGATGGCAAAAGCTAATCACTTTAGGTTCTTGCAGGTTAAAGGTCAATAATAGAGGGTTATATCTGTAGAAGCACAAGGATTCATTTAAAGTTTATATTTGTGGAAGCATTTATATGGGCTCTCTTGCTTATGCAGAGTCCGATGTTAATACACTACCAAAGATACATTAGCATTACCCTTGCATAAAAGTACAAGTCTAATTTGGTAATTTTATGTTTCTTTATTTGTTTCATGTATAAAGACACAATTTTGTCATGCTTTCCACTTACTAGTGCGATGTCACTTTTATTGTTATATTTTGATAACGAAACTACAGGGGCTGCCTTTGCAGGAAGCTATTTTAACATTGCGTCCAAGTCAAACATGAATGTGCCAGAATCTCAAAAAAATAATTCAGTCATGATGGGAATTTGAGCTAAAATGTACACTTAAATTCTGTTTTACCTTAAAAATCAAATTTCTTAAAACCTAAGCATTAATTGAATTTTATATAAAATATCTTTAGGTTTCAATAGAAACTGTTAATGTATTGATACAATGCACATATGTTTAATATTGTAAAAAGTTTTTGAAAATATTTTTCTTCATACACTGAGAACACTAAGGCTTGCAATATACTTTGTCTTTTTAGACAAGTTAAGGCAAGATAATAAGTAATTATCTACATTTTGGTTTGAAGAAAATGAGGTATTTCATAATTTGTATTAGAAAAATAAACATATAATTTCCAATTATAACAGAGGTTTGGACAATAAATGTACCATCTACCCACTAAGTTTTGAGGAGACAGATATTTCCAGTAAGAAGAAAGCAGTAGCCACACATACCAGCTACCTGTCCTGTTGTTCATTTACAAGTTCTGATAACCAGGTAATATTAAAGGCATATGATAACAGAAACATTTTAAATAATATCTGGTCAAAATACAAATAGTTTTAAACATTGAGTTAATGAATCGTTGGTTGATTTTGTAAGATAGATTAAAATTTGTCAGTTGCCAAGATGTGACCAGAGACGAGAGTGTGTTAAAAACAGTGTTAAAACATACCAAACTAACAGATTCAGTACTTATAATAAATTTTAATGTACAAATCACTCTAATCTTGAGAAGAATAAAAATATTTTCGAAATAGATTATGATTGTACATTTTTCTTGCTAGATCAATTCTATTGATAGTTGAAGACAATCTATTTATAGATATTGACAGGAAGTGGTGACAGTACATGTGCATTATGGGATGTTGAAAGTGGTCAACTGATACAGAGCTTCCATGGGCATGCAGGAGATGTCATGAGTATTGATCTTTCCCCATCTGAAACAGGAAATCTATTTGTATCTGGTGTAAGCAGAATGACTTTTATGTTAAATCTTTATTGAACGGGACCAGTGGCCTAGTGGTGAAAGTGTCTGCCCTGTAAGCTTCGAGCCCTTTTTTGTCATGACTGTGACACCAGTACTGGTTAGTTACAGGAGGCCAACTTGAGAGTGGTTAATGTAAGCTTCATGCATCACAACTAAGCTAACATAAATGTGTTAAAATATATTGAGATGGGCTCCTCTCCTTTTGGAAAAACTCCTGGGTTGCTAATTTGAAAATTATATTAAGTTGTGAATTTATATAGTTAAATTATATAATAAAAATGTCAGTAAAGCACTGTAAAGTATGTTTAGACTAGAGATTTCATAATACATTATTCTCAGTTTGGTTATGTAATATTATAGGGATGTGATAAAACAGCAATGGTATGGGACATGAGATTTGGCGAGTGTGTACAGGTGTTTGAAGGGCACGAGTCTGACATCAACAATGTCAGGTTTTATCCGAGCGGAGATGCCTTTGCTACAGGCTCAGATGATGCAACTGTAAGTTTTCCTGTTTGCTTTGTTGTTATGTTTGTTCGTTTAGGCTCTTGTTTTGTAGGAAGAGCATCAGATAAGTAATCCAGGGTCGCTTGTTTGATCCTAAGGCAAGGTGAAATTTCGCTAACAATTTATCTCGGACATAAAGGCTAATGGTCATTAGTCTATCACCTTTGATTAAAAAAAAATCATGTGTGATAAGAAGTCAGTCACATGCAGAGAAATTGAACATACCTGGTAAGTTACCAAGAGAAGTCTGTAAGATGGATCAGCTCTCTAAATATGACCAAAAATATGTTAGTTTTTCATATCATCAAATTGTTATACATGTATAATACCCATAAGGCTGTTCAGGTTAAGATTTTCTATTATTTTTACCGCATTAGAGAAAATAAGTGGAAGGCAAATAATATTTAATTTTGCCACTAATGTTTTATGATTGTTACAAGTTCATATGTTAATCTTCCTTTAAGAGATAAGAATGTTTATTGTAGCCATCTTTTTAGGTCTTTTTAATACAAGGGAGGCTAATCATAAACTGTAGGAAATATTTCTTGATATAAGTTGTTCCCCTTGGTCATCTCTATTAAGTATTACTATTTTTGGAGAATTTTATTAACCATTGAATATATTTAATATTGTAGTTATTAACATTGAAAGAGTTTATGTATATGGTAAAATGAATTGTCAATATTACTAATTACATTCATCGTTATTCTCACTGTAAAAGCATAATTATTTCCATCTTAGTAATGTTTAAATTGCTCAAAGATATCCTTTGTTTTTAAAAAAATTTGAACAAATGAGTTTTATCCGAAACACGTCAAACTGTGTGTATGTATTGTAAACGAAATTCTGTTAGAATTATACATTAAACAGTTGTCAGATTTTAATTGTTTTTGTATGTTGAAAAATAAATTGTATTGAAAAAGTTATATAGGTAGGTTATTTCATTAGACCCTGCGACTGATTTTTAACCTGAATATGAAAAACAAAAGTATAAATCCATTTACTCAAAGATATCTGGTGAAATATCAAAATGTTTTCAAAATGGCTGACACATGATCTCTATTTGGTCAATTAGTGCTTTTGATTATGTTTAAGAATATTTTTTGTAATATAGCAGAAAATAATTAAAAGTTACAATTAAATCCTAGATCTCTAGTGCAACTTAAATGTTTATAAAAATAAGTTCTTTAGCAAATGTCAAACTTTTTGTTTATTAATAGAATATAAATATATTTCAGTGTCGTTTGTTTGATCTGCGGGCTGACAGAGAGGCCAATTGTTATAAGAAGGATAGCATAATATTTGGATGTAACTCCGTTGACTTTTCTATTAGTGGTTAGTTATATATATTTTCAGCTTCAAAATTTTTTATGGACCATATAGCTACTTTTAGCCTGCCTTGTCTTTCTTTGACTTTTTTCATAGCCCCTCCATGTTATTGATTAATATATATTTGGACTCGGTCCAGGTCACTTGCCCCTTATGGCTACATGTTAAAATCCCATTAGGACTTGGAATCTTTCATTTTGGGAAGGAATTTGCATTTTTTTTCATGTAAGGAAATTATCCAGTTAGGTTTTGGAATGTTCGTGGTTTTACTTGGGTGCCCGATTATATCTAAAAAATAGTGCTTTATTAAGCATATGGCATCCTCTTTTACCAGTAAAGCTGGTATGTCAGTCACCATATGATCTTTACAATGTTTGTGTGACTTAAAACCCTGTAAATTAATAGATAAATAAATTTTAAATATACTAAGGCTGAAAATAAGGCTTTTCTGACATGTCCTACTTACAGCTCTTGTACATGTATACATTGATATTTTGCTAGGTCGTCTTCTGTTTGGTGGTTATAATGATCACACTGTGAATGTATGGGATGTGTTGAAGGGAAATCGTGTCACTAAGCTATATGCCCACGAAAACCGTGTTAGTTGTCTAGGTGTATCACCAGACGGTACAGCCCTGTGTTCTGGTAGCTGGGATAACACACTTAAGGTAAGTTTTATAATTTCTGAAATGGTCATCTCTCTGACATTTTTGAAAAGTTCTATTTTATATAAGAATTCTTTGTCTGAGAGATATCATGTAGTGTTTTAGGTGTCTCTTTCTTAATCCAGGGATCATGGGTTCAAGCCCTACAGTGGTCAAGATATTTTCCCTTCAAATAGCACTAGTACTGTTAACTTAAGTCCCAAGAAATGGACTTGAGGGTGGTTAAATAAGCTCTTGAGTCACAGTATAAATATGTTTAACTTAAGTTTTTATAGATTCTTTTAAACCATTGCTATGCTAAATATCTTAGATAGACTTTTATTCTGGACAAAACCATTCCTAATTTGTGTTAAAAATTTTTAAATATTGACTGACTGAATAGCCAATAGTGCAGGACATGATTGGATGGCACTGATGTGTCAGCTGATCTGGGTCTGAACAAGTCACATGGGTAGATTCAGTTGCTGCCAGCAGATTTAAGACATTTAGAAACTGTCAGCATTTGTATATATGTAAAAAAATGAGCATCGTATATTGGATGTTTGATATTGAAATTGAGAATAGTTAATTAAATGATCGGTTTATGATATTATCACTTTTGTGTTAATATAACATGAATTTTTTTTCGACATATTACTATCAAAACAAACTATCTAAATAGATCAACTATGAACATTCTCTTACTCTTAGCTCATGTAGAATTAATTAATTGCTCTCATTGATTTAGTTTAGAAAATTGTCATTTTCTATTTGACCTGACCCTTTAACCTTATTACTTATATAATCATTTCTTATATATTCAGGTTTGGGCATAAAAAAATTCTGAACTTTTACCTAATGCATAGACACAACAAATGGCAAATATATGCAGACACAAGAGCAACTGAAGAAATACGAATTGTTGATTATAGTTTCACTTAGCAATTATAAAATCTTGTTGTTGTTGTTTTCATTGTTATTCTTATGAACAAATCATGTTTGTTGTTTATATGATGATTTTTGAAGAAGAAGAAGAAGAAAAGATTTGGTTATATAAAGGTAATGGACACAAACTTTGGTGAAGATGTTTATTAATCCAAACATTATGTTAAATAGAGGTTAAAGGAAATTTTGAGAATAATTTTCTGATTCAGTAAGCTGTTTGAGATATGAATTTCTTTGAGGTTGGAAGTGGGGTACTTTTTTTTGTTGATCTACTATGTAGGCCTCTGATAAAGTAAGTCATATGAAGGTCAGTGTAGAATTTAGAATAGTAAATATTATTGCATAGTTGTGTTCAAACTTTGATTAGGTGAATTAATATTTAGCTGATATTTACCATCAAGCAACTCTTCTTTATATTTATTGGAGGTTAAATGAGTTGACAGTTTTTGTTTAAATAAATTAAGAAGGGTAGAATACACTTGAGAGTGGTAAAATATGCGAAATGCCTACAATTTTAAGTTGTTCTACTGATATTTTAGAACGTTTCTTGTTATGTTTTTATGAATTAGTATGAAGTATTTGGGACCATTTATCCCTTAAGAATTAAGATTGTATTGTTAATGACTGTTTTAACATAATGTTTAAAAAAAACAATGTAATTTTTAAGCTTATGAAATGATCTACTAGTCCATTATTGAAAAAAAAATGTCTCTTTTATATACATGTATGCATGTGCTTTTATATGTATTTATTATATATTTCTATTTTAATTTCAAAGACATCTTTTATGTATCATGTGCAATATTTTTGTGTTATATAATTCTGTTTGTTTACTCTATATCACCATCACTATGGTTACATAACTCGTGTATTGTTACTCTATAACTTCACTTTCTGATATTCTTTTTTATGCCCCCATTTCGAAGAAAAGGGGGTATATTGCTTTGCACTTGTCGGTCCGTCGGTCCGTAGACCAAATGGTTTCCGAGTGATAACTAAAGAACCCTTAGGCCTAGGAACTTCAAACTTGGTATGGTGATTGGTCATGACCAGTAGATGACCCCTATTGATTTTGGGGTCAAGGGGTCAAAGGTCAAGGTCACATTGACCTTGTAAGCAAAAACGGTTTCCGATCAATAACTAAAGAACCTTAAGGCCTAGGAACTTCAAACTTGATATGGTGATTGGTCATGATCAGTAGATGATCCCTATTGATTTTGGGGTCAAGGGGTCAAAGGTCAAGGTCACATTGACCTTGTAAGCAAAAACGGTTTCCGATCAATAACTAAAGAACCTTAAGGCCTAGGAACTTCAAACTTGATATGGTGATTGGTCATGATCAGTAGATGATCCCTATTGATTTTGGGGTCAAGGGGTCAAAGGTCAAGGTCACATTGACCTTGTAAGCAAAAACGGTTTCCGATCAATAACTAAAGATCTTTAAGGCCTAGGAACTTCAAACTTGGTATGGTGATTGGTCATGATCAGTAGATGACCCCTATTGATTTTGGGGTCAAGGGGTCAAAGGTCAAGGTCACATTGACCTTGTAAGCAATAACGGTTTCCGATCAATAACTAAAGAACTTTAAGGCCTAGGAACTTCAAACTTGGTATGGTGATTGGTCATGATCAGTAGATGACCCCTATTGATTTTAGGGTCAAGGGGTCAAAGGTCAAGGTCACATTGACCTCTTGGGTAAAAACGGTTTCTGATCAATAACAAAAGAACCCTTAGGCCTAGGAACTTCAAACTTGGTATGGTGATTGGTAATGACCAGCAGATGACCCCTATTGATTTTGGGGTTAAGGGGTCAAAGGTCAAGGTCACATTGACCTTGTAGGTAAAAACGATTTCCGATCAATAACGAAAGAACCCTTAGGCCTAGGAACTTCAAACTTGGTATGGTGATTGGTCATGACCAGCAGATGACCCCTATTGATTTTGGGGTTAAGGGGTCAAAGGTCAAGGTCAAATTGACTTTTTAGGTAAAAACGGTTTCCGATCAATAACGTAAGAACCCTTAGGCCTAGGGACTTCAAACTTGGTATGGTGATTGGTCATGATCAGTAGATGACCCCTATTGATTTTGGGGTCAAAGGTCAAGGTCAAATTGACCTCTTAGGTAAAAACGGTTTCCGATCAATAACGAAAGAACCCTTAGGCCTAGGGTTTTCAAACTTGATATGGTGATTGGTCATGATCAGTAGATGACCCCTATTGATTTTGGGGTCAAGGGGTCAAAGGTCAAGGTCACATTGACCTCTTAGGTAAAAACGGTTTCCGATCAATAACTAAAGAACCCTTAGGCCTTGGAACTTCAAACTTGGTATGATTATTGGTCATGACCAGTAGATGACCCCTATTGATATTGGGGTTAAGGGGTCAAAGGGCAAGGTCACTTTGACCTTGTAGGTAAAAATGCTTTCAAATCAATAACTTAAGAACCCTTTGGCCTAGGAACTTCAAACATGGTATGATGATTGGTCATGACCAGCAGATGACCTATTGATTTTGGGGTCAAGGGGTCAAAGGTCAAGGTCACATTGACCTTGTATGTTAAAACGGTTTCCGATCAATTAACTAAAAACGCTTAGGCCTAGGAACTTCAAACTTTGTATGATGATTGGTCGTGACCAGCAGATGACCCCTATTGAGATTTGGGTCAAGGGGTCAAAGGTTAAGGTCATGACCAGTAGATACTTGATAACCCTTATTAATTGTTTGATCACTGGGTCAGAAGTCATAATAACCTTATCACATGACTAATTGGCTGCTGATAGGGGGCATACATGTTTTACAAACATATCTTGTTTTTTTTTAGGATTTGCATGCAATATTTACCTGTTCAACCACTGAACATATGAACTTTTATCATGTTATCTTGGTCAGATACGTAGTCAAGATCCACAACTCTAGCCTAAAAAATCACTGAATTACTCTGTCATGTGAACTAAAAGATTTTCTGCAGAAGTTTTCTGCAGTTTATGAAAATCAGTTGTCATGTGTGCAGTCTCTCTTGCACATCTATTGTTAATATTTAGAATTTTTAGCAGATATGAAGCAGATAAATTTACATTTTTCGATTGAGACTAAACCATGTCAAACTAGTCGGTGAAACCCCTTTTGAATTATTTGTAAATTTTTAGAAAAGCGATTGAGTATTGTGAATTTACAACAGTAACAGATAGGGATTCAAGGGTCATTCAGAGATGCATGGAACCTGTGGTCCAAGGTTATAAACAAATTCTCTAGGCTAAAACTCAGATCTCCGGTATTTTATTGGTCAGAAACTGCCACAAAATGTACACTGACCAATGAAATCCTGATATTTGAGACAGAACTCTGAAAAAAAGTTTTTAAACCTTGAGGCCAGATCCCCTTCGGGGGAACAGTTATGATGCTTTATTACCATGACATACTATATTAACCTTTTGTTTTAGAAAGGACCAAACCATACAATAAATTTGTTATTTTCTTTCATGTGCAATATTTAATATGTTTATTTACAGCAATCTCTACAATCTAGTCTTTTATAGCTTTAAAAATTGTTATATATACTTTTATTATAGTAGTCTGCATTATGTTATCTTTACAGATCTGTTTTATAGTTATTTTGTCTATTTTTAGTGTCTCTTTAAAAAATTGCAATGATGCAATAATTGAATGTTATAAATTGTGTGTGATTCGGTTAAGAAAATTTTAGAATTTTACTTTTGTTAAGTGCTTTTTCATTAATTATTTTCAGGTTATGTGAAGTTTTATATATGTTTAACAGTCTGTTGAGTGCTTTTTTCATAAATTTTTGTTCTGAATAGTTGAAGTTTGTGTTACAATCTGAAATGTATAGACTATATTATCTATGATAATACACCTATGGGCAAAAGAAAGTATATGTACACGTTATGTAAATTGCCTGTAAAAAAAAATAACAATTTGTGAACCAATTTCTTTAATTACAGGTATTTTTTTCTAGAAAAGGTTAAGAAGTAGTGGCAATATTTTAACATTGAATAGCTTACAAGAGAGAATATTAAAGTAAGATTGTCACTTCTATAAAGAGATTCATAGGTAGCGTGGCTAGTCTGTCCACACACAAGTTTGTTTGCGTTTTTTTGTGTGAATTCTTGATTTGTTAGTAAGTTGAGGTATCTCAAAATGTGTTGAAATGGATGAAAAGAACAGTTTTAGGTGCCCAGTTTTTTTTTAAATCCATTTGTGAAAGTTAGATATGAAACAATTAATTAGATATAAAAAAATGAAATTGTCTTTATCAATAGTTTACACTGATGTAGTTTTTTGCTGCACCATTTATTTTATCTTGTATAAAAACTGTCTTAACACCCTATGAAAAGTTTGATTATATTAGATATAGATTGTGACATGGTAGAATTATGTATGTTAAAGTGACTGAAAGAAAACTATGTACATTTTCTTATATGTTTATTTTACAATAAAATTCATGAATATATTCAGTTTATTGTTTTTTACAGTCTTCTGCCAACCAAGTATTTCCATATTTTCATTAAATATTTGAAATGAACAGATCATTTTATACAAATATACAGATTTCACATTTTTAAAGAGCAAGGTTTCAAATCATATTCTAACACGCTACAAGCTATTCTTCTGCCAAACAGATAGGGAGATCAAGTGAGTCATTACACGATATATGCACAGCATAAAAACGAATGCTTACAAATCATGTATGACGTAAATAAACAAAATGACGCCAGGAAAAATACTTCTTTGCTCAATACAGTTCAATATACTTTTATTGATTCTCTTCTATGTACTGAGCATAGTATAATTATGCACATGGAGGATATTGAATGAGTGTAAGTTCATTACTGAATTCATTGAACGAGTTGAATAAAATTTTATTACCCTTCCAGATTTTTTCCGCCTTTTGATTGGATATTGATCACCCGAAAGAAATTGATATTACCGAGCCAGACGGGTAATATACACACTAAATTAACCCGTTTGTTACCCCACGTTCAAAACAACAGGCGCTGTGGCGATGCGCGTACGGTTTGATTTACGCGATGTAAATTCCGATTGACAAGCACTTTTTAACTGTCAAATGATAAATATTTACCAAAATAGAGTAATCATACATATTCTCATGAGTATTGAAAACAAATATGACCTTGTGAAAGCTTGATATTAATTCCAAAAAAGTGCGTTCAACAGACTATTCCTTTTCTCTTGTTTACATTCGTTTGGTTCGAAAGAAAATACGTCTTGTGTATTTATGTGACGTCATGTAGTGGTGAAGGGGTACCCTAAAGGGAATCTTATTTCGACGTTTCATTTGAAGTAGCAATGATTTATTTTAAAATCGTCTTAACACGGCAGGGATATATTACCTGCCAAGATAAAATATCACCCTCGCCTTATAAAATCTTGACAGGTATCCACATATATCACTCCAAAACCAAAATAACATATAATATTATGCGAGTATAACGGTAATGACGTCACGTCAAAATATATGCACGGCCGTGCAATACCATTTTTACGGAGTCGCAAAATCGGCACGGGTGTGTGATAAATCATTCTAATGCAATGTAATAAAACGCTTGGGCCTATCAGTCTTTGTGATTATATTCCTGCCCATTTGAACTTGAACTGTTCATTGTTCTACAACAATGCACTAAAATTTGATATCTATTTCCTAAATTGGTATTTAATTTCAGTATAATACTCGGCATGAAAAATACATTTTTCAAACATGATGTTTACCTTCATGGCATTTACACAAACGGGGCATTTATCCTCCCCAGTTATGTAACTTCATTCATTTTACCAAATAATCTCCCTTTTTATTTTTAAAGGCAGAAAATAATTATTGATTAGCCAAAGGACCTTGGAAAATTTGAAAATCTATCAATGAAATATAGTATTTTTCCTAAATGTATAATCTATAGATAGAATTGCAAACTTCTGTGTATGAACATATGTAAGCTAGTTGATATATCTAAAATTATTCTAGTTCAACTGGCTTCATACTGTGTCTAAACGAACTTGGTAAAATGATGCATGATAAATTACCAATTCTTCCCCCAGTTACCTCCCTTTTTGCTTTTAGATCCAGTATGTTGTAATTAAGGTTGTTACCACATTAAAGTGAAATTTTACATACATGTATGTATGAAATTATGCTTCTACGAAGAATATGTAAAATATGCACTGCAAATATATGTCCACATTATATGTAATCATAAACATATAAGCATTCATTTTCTTATTGAAAAATTAAAGACAAGCTTATTACAGAAATAAAGCCTACGTATCTGACAATTGACATAACAACTTCATCCAACTTCCCTAATCAGCAGTTGTCTCCATTCTCTGCACAATTACATTGGTTTAACATTTTTCAGCAGTTGCACCATTCTAGAGGCAACCATGGTTGTTCTGCATGCCCGATGTAGAGTATTCAGTTTTTATTCAGTACTCAAGTCCCATCCGAAGTACTGTGTCATCCATGTTTTGATGCGTCGTAACAAATTCGTTCTGGTTTATTCAAAGCATACATCCATTTCAGAAAATATTCTTAATGACAATGCATCAGCTAATGTCTGAAAATGATAAATACAAAAGAAAAAATGAGCAAATTACATTAATTGTTGTGCTATTTACATTTTTAAAGGAAATTGAAAATATAGTTAAAATAATGCATACACTTTTATCTTATAATCAACAGATTTTGATACTCGATGTCTAGAATTGCCCAGTGTTAAGTGCAAGCATCATTACTAGATCTCTAGATTTTGCAGTTTCCTGCATGTATACTGCTGCTTCAACTAGCATTTCTTGCTGTTCTGCAAGTTTTGGCCAAGTTTGACCATTTCGAAAACAGTGCATGCTTTTCCTTACACATGGGCATTCGTGGTCGAGTGGTTACGGTTGTTTATTACATCACACCACTTGCCTCTCGTCCGCCGCTGTCGATTCTCCATGTGTGAAAAATATCCAGCTAGCGAAATTCAATGGAACGTCGGTGGTTCTACTCGGGTGCCTGTTTCTGTTTGAAATAATTTACAGAGGGGCAATTAAGGCTTTCCTCTACCAGTAAAGCTGGAAATTCTCCATATGACCTACACATACATACTATACGTGTTTCGAAGTTAAATTCAATAAAAAAACAACCCTTACACTGGTTCATTGCATGAGCTTACATAACGTATTGAACAAGACTATTGACAGATGGAAGCAAGTTGAATTTTATTCAAAGTCATTGTCCCCTTTGCTTAAGATAATTGATATGTTTCATGAAGAAATCCATCCAGATTTTGTGGTATCAAGCCACGGTCAAGCTTCGTAATGACAATAAGAAAATTAATGTGTTCATGCACTGTAGCCAACGTAATGCATATTAAGCTATCTGGAAAACTTATTGGCATTCGTTACATCGACAATTTGACGGAGTATGTTTGTACTAAGGCAACAAACACTGATACCAGAATGATGCTTTGATGTGTCACAGGACTAATATAGTCACTCGATCAGAGGAAAAAAGAGCATGATATGTTGTGTCTGGCGGAATGACCACTTCATTCAACCATACTTCAACTTAAAATGACACGGGTTGCGTGGTTTTGGATATTGGAGCGGCAACTTGTACTTCTTACTTATATGTGAAGGAATGAGTTTTGGGTAGGTTGTCCCCTGACAGAGATTGAGAACATTTTGAAATGTAAGATTGAAGATGGCGTTATGTCCCAAGCTTTCTAATGCTTTTATGCTGGCAATTTTGATGAATTAACAGTCGTACTTTTAATTTACATCATCGGGCTGCAATATATAAGGGTCTTAATAGAAAATGTTATATTTTTTATATTACTTAGGGGTACATTTCAGTTTTACTTTATTTCAGGCGAATATTATATAATTATAACAAACTCGTTAAGTATTACCTAGATCTACGATGATAACAACTGATCTTATGTTCAAAGACTTCTTACAAAACCAACGCTTGTGGAACTTAAAATCGAGAGGTTGAATGTGTTGGTCATGTTTACATGTTTCATTGTGAAGAACAATCTTTGAAAACGAAAAAAGAAACGTCACTGTGATTGTTTTATTACATTATCCTGTATTTTTCGCAAAAAATAAAAAAAACAAACAAAAAAAACCCTCTCTTGTGTGAATTGCTTTTACACGTTTCAATTTCTTTATGAAATGGGGCATTGCTGGCTACTTGTAGTTTTAGGAGAAAACAAAAATTCTAAACACATTTTGCGACATTGTGCATGTGGTACGAGCCCAGGCTTATCGAGACAGCTATAGTGCATCAGATGGTTACAAGCACATGCAGCATGTTGTCACTGTCACGCACTTTGGAAACCGTTGTCAGTCAGAATGTTATAAAGATCTACCATCCTTGTCAATGACACATAATTAATGACATTTCATATCCAGAATGAGATATTTTTACTTTAATTCATTGCCGTTTCTAACAAAACTATTTGGGCGGCAGTCGCCCGCCCTGGCTGTCCCTAGACTCGACGCCAAAATAAATTTAAAGAATAAAAATTTCCTTTCATTTCATCATTTGGCTTAAAACAGCTTAACTGATTGAATATTGGTTGTTCCGGGATATATCATGTACTCTTTCAATTTTAATTTTTATGTTTGTTACTGATACGTCAGTAATCCCGCTCATATATATCTTAAAACTGCCACAGACACTTGGGGTTTCAACAACTATAATAATAAGTTGTTGAAATATGATTTTTTTTCAAAACGGCTTATATTAAGTTTTTTTTTGATATATATGATCAGTACATGTGCTGGGATTGACAAATATGCATTTTATTTGGATTTTAAAGGCGTTTTGAGCTCCAAACCCCAAGTGTCTGTGAAAACTGCAGCAATAAAAAATAACTAGTGATGTTCGACCTGAAATTTGGTGGTTTCAATCCCGTAACTAAAGTGAAATCTCTGCATGAGTAATTGCGCGGCGCCGTTAACTGCACACGATCATCCGGGCACTTTGTCTGGCTCAGAAAAAAAATCGATTGAAAATCTTTTAAGTATGCAACATTTTCTTTTTACCATTGAAGTGAAATTACTGTTGAATTAGTTATTGTTTAGTCAAACATATTTGTCCATTCCTTACGTATTGAAAAGGTATTTTTTTGTTGCACGTACTGTACGTGCAGTAAGAAAGAAAGTTTGGTAAACCGGGCCGGTGTCGCATCACGCATGTCTGACTGACTGACAAAACACTGACACAATTCTCTCTATCATTTCCTTTTAAGAAGTAACTAGTTTAAGTCCTTGCTCATCTTTACAGGGTAGTGTTAAAAATGTTAGGAATCTGAAAATGATGCAGTAAAAGTGGTTCAAGATAAGAAAATTCTGGGAAAATAATATGAAATTAGGCAAAGCCTATGAACGGGGAAGTCGTTAAAATATTCCTTTCATTCCTTCCGTTTTAAAGGTGTCATTCGGTATTACATGCACTGCTTCCGTTTTCACTCGGAACACTCGACGATTATTATTTATCCGAAAAGTTGAGATTTGGTACGTTATCGGAATACCCCGCCTATTATCATTGAGTTACATTGTAAATGGCGGTGCCCGACTAGAACTGACACTGAAAATTTCGTTGATAGGTATAGAATTCTATATATTTTTTAATTGTTTTTTATTTGATTTTCTTTTAAATATACACGTGTAGTCTATAGCCGGGCAAGCCAAAGCCCGGACCCGCTTCGCAGGCCCGGTCTTTGACTTCCCCGTATTAAAAACAAAAACAAATTTTGGATTTGCAAGATCACACACCGTTTTTCCCGCATTTGGTTTTTGTATAATTTTTGAACTGGAAGTTTGTAGAATATTACTAATCGAAATACAGATATAACAATTTGCAGGTTGTCGTGAGTTGTTACTTGTAACTAACTTTTCATCCATGTTTACAGTATTTGTTCTTGATACCTATTACTTTGATATTTGTTGAGAAATTCAATTGATTGTAGCCTGGAACCCCGTTGTATCGATCTATTAACCCATAAATCACAACTGCAGTTAAAAACATTAAATTTACATGGCAAACATCACTGATATATAGTTTTTAGCTTTGGAATATACGATTATTTACAAATATGTCAAACAGGTTGAAGAATTAAGGTCACGCCATTATATCGATGCATTGTGAGAATCGCTCATTAAGTCAAAGTTTTGGAAGTCTGACCCATCTTTATGCTAGATTTTTCAGTCAATTAGAATCAAAGATGTCTGTTTTAAAATGTCAGCATAAATTAAGGAACTTGCAACAGACAGTAAATGTGTTTTTAATAAGAACACTATATTTATAAGTCCATTTATTATCTACAAAGTCTGACGGTACTGGAAACCTGTTTTTGACCGTTTTTTACGGCACAAAACAAATGCGAAAGATTTTCGTGACACTTTTGTAAATGTTAGCAATCAGTAGCTACTGCATTTTGCAAAAAAATTGAAAGATTTGTAAATAGATCGATACAATGAATAGCACGATACAATGGGGTTCCACTATATAGCATCATAAGCATGGGCATATGTCACAGAAAAGAACTGTTCACTCTTTTTTTGAGAAAATGAGTAAGTTTGCTTGGTATAGCTATGGTAAATCATTCCAAGGTTCCTGGGGAACAGTCGCTGTATAAAGCTCTGACTCAATTCACATTGCATCATGCCCAATCATGCACTACAGTGCTGCACACAGTGTAAGCACATCAAAGAAACTTAGATATTGTAATATGAAGTGTTAGGTAAGGCTCCAACTTTATCCTGTGAAACACTTTCTTTTGGATTCACAATGTTTCTGACCCACAAGTGACCGTTTAAAGGAAGTGATATGTCAGATTTAGTTTCCATAAATTCATAATTCTTAATTATTAACTGTTGCATGTATAAAGAATTTTGTCATTCAATTCTATCTGACTTGAGTCCAGTAAAATTGGTTAAGGTGGACATACCAAGGGTATCAAAAATTTTTAGCTGATAATTATGATACAGTTTTTTTGAGTATAAAATTTGTTTTTTGAGAGTACTGATTTAACTTATAAATTGTTTTCTTGTATTTTAGGTTTAAATGATGGCACACTATGTGTACCCAGCAGCTAATGCAGCACAGCCTGCCCCAGCTTATCCTGCTGCAGTACAGACAGCATTTGTTGCAGCAACACCTCAAGCAGCAGCTTACGCTACAGCACCAAGAGCAGGACAGGCATACGATGCCTACCAGACACAACATACCACGCCGCAATATGCTTATGCTAGAACTCAAGTTGCAGTTACTGTAAGTTTTTGGTGCATTAGCAGCAAAAATATTTTCAGAGTCTCAGTCACTTGTCAAGCAGGAGGAGTAGCTTCTAAACCAAATGTGCAGGCAACATTTTTCTACATGTCCTGCATCGAGTTCTCTTAAATTTATGATGGATGAGACAATTCTACAGAGCTACTTGTCCTGACCACTAAGTTATACTTGTCCTTCATCCTGTGACTACTAAATTGTACTTGTCCCGCATCCTATGCTACTCTTTTGTCTGTATTTCATGGATAATTTTCTGATGCTTTAAATTATATTAGTTAATACACATGGACCAGTAGATTTAGTTTTAAGTATGATTATATGAAATATCAAATAGAACATAAAAAATTTATGCTTTAGAAGAAATACTACTAGCACATGAGCAAAACTTTCAAGATGTGTTTTTGTTTGATTATAATACAAAATGTATTAATCTGTTTTGTATTTAACCTGTATATTTTTCATTAACAGCCTGCTGCCACATATGAACAAAAGACATATTATCAGCCTGCACAAGCTACTGCAACTTACACAACAGGAGATACACAATATCAACAACAAACTGGTACATTTATTGAGCTGTCATTGATACAATGTTGTTATTTAATGTACATATTTCATAGTAGTGAAGACAAATAATGGTCACAAAAAACATGCATAGGGCATTATAAATAGTACATGTACTTAACTTTTTTCACAGACTGTATATTACTGTAAACATGAACTTTGTGAATTTAGATTTAACGTTATACTCGGCATAATGATCAATATTTGTCATTAGATATCAATAGTTCATGAATGCTTTGGACTGAATCATTGGCAGCTCTATTCAGTTATATTTGTTCTTTTGAGTTTCAGTTTGTAAAATTTGCCATGATTTTGTCAGAGCAAAAAGTCCTACTTGTGTTTTTACAAAATAAATAATTAGTAATACCTAGATATGATATGTTACAACTACTTTCTTTTTCAACGTAAATAGTAGTAGCTTATGTATCATTTAATGTAATAATAGAAAATATTTTCCCATCTTAAAATTAGCACATTGTTACTGAATTAATTTAATCTTAGCCTTGTCCTCATCAATGTTACAGTTGTGGTGAAACCATCATATTCCACTGGTACAACTTACACAGCACAGAGACAGGCTACAGTACCGAAGGTGCAGACAGTTCAAGTGACGTCTACACCGACTAACTATGTTTACACTGCCGGGGCTACTAGTCAGAGTGCAACAACGTACAACCCTGCCACAACTTACCAGTCAGCCACCACTGCTACAACTTCAACTTATTCTGGTACATAACTTTTACTGTATCAGTAAAGTCAAGAGTTTTAACTTGATATCTGTGTGCATTAGAGACTTGATAAATAGATTCTTTCTATAATATAAGCATTGACCTTGAGTGGAAGATAAAACTTATTTTGTATCTTGGTATCTCAGTAGATGGTGAGCCTCTGTGATTGGTTAATATGCAAGTTTACTTGTCCCTCTATGCATTGGGTTTGATTCCGGTCTTCATTAACTTTCATGTTAGGAAGTTATCCAACTATCATATGATCAGTGGTTCTATTTTTGTTTATTCTCTTGACTTGATTTGAATTTTGTTGTAAACCAACATATTGAATTAATTCTGAAAGTTTACCCGATTTGTAATTCAGGGGTTGATGGTTTGATCTGCAGGCAAAGCATAATTTATCCTTGACAGTTGAGTCTAATGGTGATATGCCTCTCACTGCTGATTCTGAAATCATGTAATATGAGTATTGGTCACATGTGGAGAAATTTGTAAGTTGTTAAGTTAGTTAGTTTTCATTGTACACAGGTTATGATGCAGCCCTATACTCAGCTGCAACAAGTTATTACCAGCAACAACAAGCTGCTAAAGCTACTGGTACCTGGTCTACACTGAAGAAAACAGGAACCACCACTGTGGGCAAGAATGGATTAGGAAAGCCAAAAGTTACAAAGCAGCCTCAGCTCCATTATTGTGATGTGTGTAAGATAAGCTGTGCTGGACCACAGGTATTTATAGTCCATCATGTAATAATCTTGTCAGCCTTTAAAAGAAGATATTGGTATCTGCGGAAACAAAAATTATCTGTTTAATTTTCAACTTTTAAAAAGTGATATTTATGGAGGGGAAAAATGATCTGTGAAATAAATGATCTATGTTGCACAGCTAAAGCTTTTGGAATAAAATCCCTCTCAATGCTTTCTCTTTGATCGATATAAGGTTTCTGTTGTCTTATCTGCCAAGTGTATAAATTTTATTTACACTTTTGTGTAATAAAAATCTCCACTATTTTGTACTTAATGAAATGAAAGATATTGAACAAGGTATTTCTTGAAATGTCACACTTTCAAGCAAGATACATTTTACATGTTCTCTTTTATCACCTTCAACTCAATTGTAAATCTGTTGTTAAAATGGGAGGAATTTCATGTTTCAGACATACAGGGAGCATCTGGAAGGCCAGAAGCACAAGAAGAAAGAAGCTGCAGCCAAATCTGGTACTGCAACTGCGACCACCGGCCGCGGAGGTCAGAACCAGCTGCGCTGCGAACTCTGTGATGTTACATGTACTGGAGCAGATGCTTACGCTGCTCATGTTAGAGGAGCTAAACATCAAAAGGTAAATAAAGGTTTACTGCAGAAAAATGGGTAAAAATCTAAGAATTCATATAACGCAGATGAATATGCTCCTCTTGAGAAATCTTGCTTAAAGATTATCAAAATATTTTAAGCATGATTGAGAACATAAAAATATAGAAATTATGCACATGTCCAAAAATAATTTTTCTGTCCATATAATTTATTTGTTATGTAATAGGAGTAAAACAGAAGACTTCCTTGTTGAAACAATTTTATGATGTTAAGGATTGTATGCTAGAAATTTTGTTGATTCATTTTAATGCTGTTCATGATTGCATGCTAGAAATTTTGTTGAAACATTTTTATACTGTTAAGGATTGTATACTAGCAATTTTGATATTCATTTATATATACAACTTTTTAAAGGTACTTAAGCTACATACTAAACTTGGTAAGCCAATTCCATCAACTGACCCAGTGGTTGTGGGTCAAACAAAAGCTAGCACAACAACACAGTCCACTGCTAAAACTGTTACAAGTAACACAACAAAAGCAGCTCCAGTCCAGCCTGCTCCAAGTGCTGTGAAGAAGGTCCTTGCTACTCCTAAGATTACCTTTGTTGGTAAGTTGTTACTACAATAATCTTTACACTTAAAATGTAATATTTGATTGAAAAACATATTCTTTTTATTAAAAATGTAATTTTCATATATAAAAAAAACCCCACCAAGATGATGTACTATTAAAATATTTTCTTTGTTTTTGTTGATCAGGTGGAAGTCAGTTGAAGACAACTGGTGCTAAGATGGAGGAGGTGAAAGCACCCACACCTAGTTCAGCTTCAACTGTCTCCTCACAAATTTCTGTGGATTGTAAGCAATTTAATTTTAATATTGTTTGTTTGAATTTTTGTTACAAATTAAAAGATAAATTTATTAGCTTAACTTCTTTATCATTAAAAAGCAGAAAATATTTTTGTCTGTTAAAATATGATATGCATGTGTGTTCAATAACAGAGACATTCTGTGTTAAACCTTTTTCAAGAATTGACTATTAGATTAGGAACAAGGTAAGTATATATATAAAACTATTATAGAATAATAGTAAGATATAATAATAAGAATAGATACAGATTCATGTCCTGTAAGAATTATCTGTTAATTATAGAACTGATATTTCAGCTGATGATATGGATGATGGTCCTCTAAACATTCTTGGAGAAAAGGATGTTACCCCAGTTGGTATGTTGATATTTTACATTGATTTAGTAATCACATACTCGAAACATGTATAAACAAACATTTCATAGTACATTCTGCATTTAAGCAGGTTGGGCTATATTGTTACTGTAAAGGGTCATGTATCTTTTATTTTTGCAACATAATTGTTACATTTTGACATCTGTATTAGATTGAAAACTGCTTAATATGAAATAAAGTTTATGTGTAGTCAAAGATAAATATGTGGATTTCAACATCAGGTCTTCTTGTGAAAATATACAGATTATATACATTGTGTATTTAAGATTGTCAGTTAATAACAGTTTTTGGTTTTTATTTAAATTTTGAAATAACCCATGACATTCTGACATTTGATTGTAATTCAGGTCATGAGTACATTGAAGAGATCAAGAATGATGCCACTGGAAAGATCATCAGTTTTAACTGTAAATTATGTGAGTGTAAATTCAATGATCCAAATGCGAAGGATATGCACATGAAAGGAAGAAGGCATAGGCTGCAATATAAGGTAAAGTGTTTTCAGTCTTTTAGAAATATTATCTTTAGTAATATGTGAAACACTCGCCCTCATTGTTAGAGTTTTGTGTCCCATCATGAACTTTGGATTCTTGCATATGAGGAAGTTTTTCGGCTAGTTTCTGAAAGGTAAATCTGTGAAAGGGCCATTCATCCACTAGTTAAGTTGGAAATTTGCCATTTGACCTTTAAGAATGTCAGTGTGGGCAACCTTAGAGAAGCATACCTTTGGGTTCATGCAAATTCTTACGACGTTAAAGAGTTCCAAAATTACATAAGGTGCTGTCAATATATAAAGTGATATCACCAAAAAAAAGTTGTTGTGTACAGATTTTCAGGATTGTTATTGAACTTTCGCCCATGTTAACACATTATTGGGCTATTGCACAACAGAAGTATGTAAAAATAATATTTTATATGGAAAAAATTGCCTATACCTCATGCATATTAGCAGTGTATGGTTCAGAGAAAAGAAATTGTATCAAACTTAATATACATAAAGTAGAGGAATATTATTGCCTTTCTGATGTGATCAATTATTTCTTCATAGAAAAAAGTGGATCCTAGTCTACAAGTTGAGATTAAGCCTAGTATTCGTGTTCGCAAGATTCAAGAGGAGAAGTTGAGACGTCAGGCACAGAAAGAGGAGTTCTGGAGACGTAAAGAGCAAGAACAAAGGTAATAATACAAATTTATTTGTAACTATCTGAAAGGACTGTTACTGAATGTAACTAACATGTTCAGATGCTTATTTATTGATTATTCATATACATGTACAATATGAAAATCTAACTATGCTTAGGTGTGAGAAGTGTAAACTCTTCATTCAGAAAGAGAGGAAAGGCTGTGTTGTACTTGCATAGAGAACGCAGAAATGCAAGGTTTCAATGTATAATCTTATAATTTATCTCTGATTTTTATAACTTTTCTCTGATGGTAATTATAATTCATTATGACCACTTTTTCCAACGGTGTCGAGTAATTAATTGGCTGCATATGTATAAGATTTGTTTATATAATCAGTAGTGATATGTTGAACGTAATATATGTTATACAGGATGGAGGAGGAGTATTACTGGGAAGAACGTCGCCGCTATCAGGAAGAGATGGAATATTATGAGTGGCATAGAATGGGAAGACCTGGTATGCCACCACTGAGATTTGGACAAATGCCACCAGTATGTATCAGTTTCTTACATGTAAATTGTCTTAAGTAAGCCAAGATTATAAGTATTAATTTTAAGTAATTTCACTGGAATACAGGATACTTGCTATAGATTTTAAGCAAAACAAAAAGAAACATAGACACATCATTCCATGTTGTAGTGCTACTGTCTTTGCCTTGTTTGTTTATGTTATATGGCCAATGACATTTCTGAGTTTTCAAACCTTTGAATTATAGGGTGTGAGGAAGCCAGATTCATCTGATGATCGTCATGTGATGGCCAAACATGCTTCAATCTATCCTAACGAAGAGGAGCTTCAACATGTACAGAATATTGTGTCAGCTTGTGAGAAAGCTCTCAAACTAGTGTCAGACTATGTAGCAGACTGGTGAATATATACCTCTATATCACATATTAGCAGCACAATGACAAAACCAACATAGTGTGTTTGCTACCAGCATGGGATCAAGACCAGCCTGTACATCCCCGCAGTCTGATCAAGATCCATGCTGTTTGCTTACACTATTACAAGTAGAGAAACTGATAGCGAACAGCATGGATCCTGATCAGACTGCGCTGGATACACAGCCTGGTATGGATTCATGCTGGTCGCAAACACACTATGTTGGTTTTTATTTTGACGCGGCTCATATATATATTAACATTTTGAACAAGAAATTTTTGTGAAGAAAAATTAAAAAACTAAAACCAGATTTAAAGTATTGTAAATTTGAGTAAGCTGTGAGGATATATATGTTTCTGTGCTTAAAAGGACATATGCTAACATTAAACATCAAGTACCCAAAATTATATTGAGTGCAAACAATTTTTAAAGAAAAAGTTGTATCATGTAAGTATGTGTATATTGCAGTGATGCAAAGGCTAAAGGTGTTGATAGTAAAGATGTAAAGAAAGAGCTACCTATAAAAGTGAAGAAAGAAGTGAAAGAATCTCCGAAGAAAGACGAGGAAACAAAAGAAACGTAAATTATTTTATTATGATATACGAAACTGCATTTATCTTAAACTTCACTGGGTTTACAGCTTAGAGAGAAGTGGGGTACAACCTTTTGAGAAAAAATTTGTTGTTTACCTTTAGCAAGAATCATTACACTAAATGCTTAGTATGAGTTGGTTCCAGAAACACATTAGAGAGTGTGTTTATTTTTAACTTACATGATATATAATAAGTTTATTATTCACAACGCTGTGTTCCAAGTGTGTAAATGAAATTATATATTGTTTCATTTGGCTTGTGTTTAAATTTTATATTTGTTTTCGTCCTGTGATGCAGTTGTATTTCACTATTAGATAATGTGATATTGACTTAATAATTGAATATACTTTCATCTTCAATAATTTTGTGTTTTTTTCTTGGTCACAGAGAGAAGGAAGAGGCTGTACCTCCACGTATATTAAAGGGAGTGATGAGAGTTGGTGTTCTAGCAAAGGGTTTGCTGCTTCATGGAGATCTCAATGTTCATCTGGTTGTCCTATGCTCGGAGAAACCCACTCGCACATTGCTGGAGAGAGTAGCTGATGGTCTGCCAAAACAATTTGCTGTAAGTAGGAATCCTATATAAGCTTATTTCACATGCATGTACATTTAATGGTCATCCTCAGTTTGATGTGAAAACAAATGTTGAACATAAACATACAGTCGACTCCGGTTATAAGGAACTCAATGGGACATTAAAATATCGTTCGTTATATCCGAAGTTCGCTAAAAGCGAAGTAGCAGCAACTTGCTGACTTGTTTGGATGGGGAAATTTGCTGTGAAAAAGCCATACTCTCCACTGGTTACCGATGTAACCGGTATTTACTTCAGCGGTTATTTAATGCGGGGCATTTTATTGAGCAATATATCATGTACATGGTACAAGTATTTATTCATGTATTAATTGTCTATAAAGTTCTTTTATCGTTTATTATCGTTTGGTTAATATTGCAAACAAAAAAATCGATTATTTGGCAATTATCGGGTATTTACAGCAATCAACTGAGGGTGTGAAATACAAATTTTCCGTAACAAGTAGGAAATTATATTGTGAAAACATTTTATGAAAATCTTTATTCCCTGAAGCCATAACTAACTTGTGCAATCATTTGATTGTATAATTATTGGATAGCGTTATTCATGTACTGATCCTAATCAAGCTCATCCCGATATTTCAAGTATAACAGTTTGTTATAACCGAGGAAATTTAAATGTTTTCCGTCATTTGGGGCTTGAAAAAATGGTTCGTTATAACCGAAAATTCGTTATAAGCGAGTACGTATTAAGCGATGTGATTTAATATAAAATAAAGAAGGAATCGGCAGGGGATGTCAGATTTAGTTCGCTATTAACGATAATTCGTTATAAGCGAGTTCGTTATAAGTAGAGTCGACTGTATTTCTAATTTTGATATTATTTTGGTCATCAGTCTTTGTTATAAAAGATATTAGGATTGGTTTCTTTACCCTATCAATGATGTGGCTAAAAAGTGTTCAGGTTTTAAATAAGAGTCATTATGTGAAATGAAAAGTCAACTCTGAAAACTAGTGATGGAAATCGGATGAAATTTGTCCCAATCGATCATCGATTCAGTCGGATGGGACATAATCGATAACTTTTGAAAAAAGTCGCGTTAAAAGAAATAGGAAAGTAACATTTCTTACCAAGGCACTTGATTATATTTAGTAACACAAACTTCATTTAGCACTTTTCAACACAGTTTTAACCTTATATAGTCATAATTTGATGAAATAGATTTTGTTTTTCAATGGATGTCAAATAATACCATTCATATCACATTATATTACTATTGTTTACATCATTTATTGATCCTGTTCAACTCTAAGATGTATCTGAGTGATTTTTTTGCGATCGGCGAGATGTTCCTAAAAGAAAATTACCGTCAGAATTTATTCCCTTTGATACTTTAAACATTTTCGACGACGTCGCGGAACAAATTTTTGTGAATTGATTATTGTCGTTTTACATAACAGTAACTGATTATCGGCGACTTGCGACATTCGGAACATCACTACTGAAAACGTCTCTGTAAATTTTGTGCTTTTCTTTGGTAGGTCAATCCATGAATTTTAGATACAAAGACATTTTATTTTGTCTACAATATTACATTTTGTATTTTGTTTTGCATAATTTGCATTTTACTGTTTTGCAAAAACGTCCAATCCATGAATGTAAGAACCCCACAAATCGGTTTTTTCACAAAATCACGAGTATTTGTTAAACTGTAAAGAAGTGGTGTTTTTAGCTTAGGGAAGTCAGTTAAGTTTCGGCAATTTACTTATGTTTCACTGAAAGATTGTTTGAGGCAATATATAGGGCCAGTGAAAGAGTCGTAATATTTTGCTTATACATTCAGAATTAGTAGTAAATATTTGTCTAGAAGTTTATATGATAGGCATGCTGATCAATCTTTATTTAATTGCGCGATAGTGTCGTGATACTAAGTAAATATGGTATGCTCATTTTAATTTTGTATGGCTAACTTTTTGATTGATATTGATTAGTTGACAAAGATGTAAACAAAGTTTTTTTATCTGTAATAGACTGTAACAGAGGAGAAGTATGATGTCAAGAGATGTGTGGAGGAGGCAGCCATCGTAGTCACAAATAACGTGGATCCGAAAGTCTCGTGCACGATTACCCTAACGTCACCTATTATGAGAGAGTCAACCGAAGGAGGTATTGTCTTCATTATCACTTGGGGGGATATCCTGGATTAACACGTGAATTATATTTTAAGACTTGTGAAAAAAAACAATTGCAGCAAGTATTTTGGAAACTTGTTTTTGGCATTCAGTAGAATGGTCATGGCTGGGCTTGATAAGCAATAAAGAATGGAAAAAAATATATCTTTAATATATGACTTTTTATAATCATTTATATTAGGAAGAAGATATTTTATTGTTGTAAGGAAGAAAACATTTTTATTTTCAATCTTGTGTCATGATCAATCTACAATCAAAAGTGTACTAAACATGAAAAGTCTTGAAATTTGAAATTAATGGAAGAGGAAAGAAGAAAAAAAGATATGAAAAATGCAGTGTAAACGGAAGGCTTACAATGAAGTTTAATTTGTATTGAAATAAAAAGTTTGCTGTCATGTATTAATACTACATAAAATGTTGTTCATTTTCATGCTAAACGTTGGGAAGCCTTCTTTTACTAGCAGTGAGCTTCATGGGAAGTGTAGATGGATTTTTGACCATGATCGGGGCTTCGGTTGGGGGACTCTGTCGCATAAATAGGCTTTACTTCAACCTTTGTCTCCCTTTCAATATGTGTTTTCTTACCATGAATATATCTTTAATTAATGGTTAAATGCTTCTCTTGAAATTCCATTTAGACGCTATTTTAAGAAATAGTCTTTTGGTTAATAATTGTTGAGCCATTATTATTTGAAATTTGTTCTTAATAATTTCTTTCAAAGTCTAAGAATACATTTTGATATTGTTGTAGAGATTTTAATCCTAGAAGATGGTCATGTTTTAACACATATAGGTTTCATGCAATACAAAATATAGTTTATTTTTATCAATATGAAATTTTGTCATTGCTGTTAAAAGTCTTGAAATCTAGAAGATGTGTATTTTACAACTGTTCAATCCCAAATGTCTTGAGCATTTTCCCTGTGTAAAAAGATAACCATGTTGTAGAAAGCCTGGCATTGTATGTGACAGTGTCCTCCTATAGGGGAGAGATTTGAGCGGTAAGAGGCTCAGAAATCTCCCTGTGAACCTGAAGCCCTGTTTCGATGCTCAAACACCCATACAGAAAGTAGTCCATCATGCGTGTTTGTTAATACAGAGACCACAACAGTAACGGTGAAAGATCCTCCAGATGTGTTGGATAGGCAGAAATGCCTAGATGCTCTAGCAGCCCTACGACATGCTAAATGGTTCCAGGTTCGATACTACTTTTATACTACTTTGCAGCCTTATGACATGTGTTTTTGTTATATTTTACTCATTTTTTACATGAATTTGTTTGAATGAGGTTGTTAGAAAATTCTATGGGTATGAATGATCAATCTTTTATCTGAATTCATTGAGTAGGTTCTCCCAATCCATTGTATCATAGCCAAGGCAGGATTTACTTGAGAGCAGTAGGACTCTTGACGTTATTTCTGCTTAATTTGTCAGCCTGATTAGCTCAATAGGAAGAGCATCAGATAAGTAAGGGGTGTCTGGTCTGATCATTGGTCAAGGCTTAATTTCTCTTGAAAATTTGATTATAGACTTTGGATCGAATGTTCATTTGTGTCTCATTGACTTAAAAATCAGCCTGTTAGGTGGACCAACTGCCTAGATATGACCATAAATGTGTTTAAATTGGTGTAAAAAAAAACACACACACACATAAAAAAATTAATACATATGACAAGTCCAGTTTGAATTGTGGAGTTTCTTTTTGTCATGACTATTTAGGCGGCATGAATAGAGGAGCTATTTTCGCATTAAAATTACTTCACCTTTGTATGATATAATTAGTGTAAAAAATAAGGACAGTTTGCATTCCAAGTGTAAAAAAAATTGAAATATAAGTGTATTGCTCTAAAGTAAAAATTGGCTTGACTATTATGTAATGGATTCATAACTTTGACTTGACACATGTTAAGATTCTCTGGCATAACATCTACAGTCTTGTGACTGCACATAATATACATGCTTGGCAAATATCATGCCACCTTATTATGAAAGGCCCAGATGTAGTCTGTTTGGAATATTGTCATGGTTTTGTTTTAGACACTATGTCAAATTTGGTTGATTAGTCAAATCAAAAATTTGCAAAAAAAACCAACAACAAAAGAACATGCTTTTACTGATACAGTTCAGTGAAACTTTTGTTATAGTACCAGTATATGCAAACATAAAACTGGCAATTATTAAATTATTACTATTCGTGTGAAACAAGGTAAGTAGATCTGTCAGAGTCATAAGCTTACATAAAGACATTTAATCATCATTTATTTCTAAAAATAGAACAAATACAGGGTGTAAGTTTGGTGTGTATGAATTGGAGTACAATATTTGATGATTGAGTGATCTTTTGTTGACTAATAGAATATGCATTATCATGGAACTGTTGAAACATATTTTGCACATTTTTAAAGACTTTGATTAAAAACTGTACGCCCATTATAGACTGTGTATCAGTATATTGAACACTTTTGAGTTGTCATTATTATGCAAGGGCAGTGCCAGAACAGTCCTAACGTTTCCATTGCTTTGCTTTAATATTTTTAAATCTGTTTAATGATATTGACAACTTTAGTGTTTAAGGCAACTCTGTCAAAATTATAAGCCCTTGACAGTGTTGTTTTAAGCTCTCAAATTGTCATTTTTAGCCATCATAAATTTGGACACACAAATGTTGCACATATGTAGTAGTGTTATAGGTATATTTTGTCCCCCTCTGTACAGATCCATGCATATTCCATGAAGTGACTAGTTTTAAGATTGATCATTGATCTTCATTACACATGAGGCTGGAAAGTTAACGAAAGTAGACATACAGCTGTCACCAAGTGTATAATACTTGGCCGAGGCTCAAAATCTACTCACATATATATGTTCTCCTCCCTCCAAACTCTCGGGAATCTGGATTTCAGTAACAAATGTTGTATCTTTTAATAAAGTAAATGACAAGCGTAATTAAAATTACTTAGGAACTACTTTCTTATAGAAGAAGTAGATGAATTTATAATATTGTCATGAATAGTGACTTCTTGTTTTATCCTATATTTTAAAAGAACGGCTGCCATAATTTGAACCCAGGCCTGACATGACAGACAAATGACATTGTGCTGGACAGCTTTAACTTTTATACTCTCTTACTCAGACCCATAATAGTATCTAATAGTATAAATGGCAGTTGCATCTTTCATATATCTAGGATTAAACCTTTTACTCATTTTTGTCATTCATGATTGAAAAAAAGTCCAGATTCTTGATCGTATATCTTATGTACATGATTAGATGAGTATGAAAGTATTTCTATAATTCATCTGTAGGCTAGAGCAAACGGTCTGCAGTCATGCGTTATTGTGATAAGAATCCTACGAGACCTTTGCCAACGGGTTCCAACTTGGACACCACTGAATGAATGGGTAGGTTTTATTTTAGTTTTCCTTTATGCTTAAATGAAGATATTAATTACTCATTGGTGTTTATAATGATGTTGTATGATTAAAATCAGTTGATTTACATTAGTTAAAAGCTGGAAAAAGAACTGTTCTGTCTTTGTCAAAGATGATCGATATGTGCCATGGAATGATTAATATACATCTATATTGAATTGGAATTAAAAGCTTTTTAGCTTGACTATTTGAAAAAATAGTTGTGTTGCTATCATATTTTTCAGTGTAATGCATAACACTTTGGCTGAAATTTTACTTGCAATTTCTTGTACAGTCTCCTATGTCAGTATGCTGTACCTATCTTATCAACCATTAAAGATATTTGCTTGTAACTTTACACTTGTGTCAGAGATCATACTTGTGATTCACCGTTTAATGTCCAAACTCTTCTGATTTTGATTGAATTATGACCCTTTGTAAACTTAAAAATTCTTGGGTCAAATTTTGCTTGCAACATTGATCTTGAAATTGACTTAAAAACAACTGAAGATATTCACATGAAACTTAATACACATGTTCAAGATTATAATTAGTGCTAGCTGTCTAAGGCCCATAGGGGTTGCATGAAATTTAACTGATGTAATGTCCATTTGTGTACCAAAAGTTTTGCATGCAACATCAATCTCCAAAACAACTGAAGATATCCACATGGAATTTGTCATCATAATTAGAGGTAACTTTCCAAAGCACATTACTCGGACATGAATTTTCATCGAGTAATGACCCTTTGTGAACTTAGAAAATTCTTTGTTCAACTTTTTCATTGCAACACTAATCTTCAAAGCACTTAAGGATATATTTTTGCAACTTGATACATGTCTTCAAGATTATAATTGGAGGATATTGTCAAGGGTCTATAACTGACCTGGAATTTGATTGAATTATGGCCTGTTGCTTACATAGAATATTGTTAGTCATAGTTTTGAATGCAATTTTCATGTTTAAAAATAACGGAAGGTATTTTCTTTAAACTTAACACATGACATGTCTTCAGAATTACAATTCAAAGTCACTTTCAAATACCAGTAACTCTGGCATAGACTTGGAATGAAATATTGCTCTTGGTGAAATTGAAAATTCTTGGATAAGTATCCAAGATTATGTCATGTATTTTGAACAAATTCTTCCTCTTTGTTAATTCCTGATTTATGGAGGCTCTTGTTGAAGCACTGAGGTTAGTTCAGTGTGTTGTCTTAACAGTTATTGTTTACAGTATGAACTTGTACAAAATAAAAAAAGCTTCTGATATGAACATCATTTTGTTATGCTCCCCGAAAAAATTTCGGGGGAGCATATAGTCGCCGCCTTGTCCGTCCGTCCGTCCATCCGTCCGTCCGTCCGTCCGTCCGTCCGTCCGTCCCCTTTTCTTGTCCGGGACATAACTTTGAAACAACAAGAGGTATCAACATGAAACTTTGTAGGTAGATAGATCTCATTGAGTAGAAGTGCAGTGCACAAGAACCGTAACTCTGCCTTGCCTAATTTTTGAATTATTCCCCTTTGTTTATTTTTACACTTTGAACTTTGTCCGGGACATAACTCTAAAAGTATAAGAGGTATCAACATGAAACTTTGTAGGTAGATAGATCTCATTGAGTAGAAGTGCAGTGCACAAGAACCGTAACTCTGCCTTGCCTAATTTTTGAATTATCCCCCTTTGTTTATTTTACACTTTGAACTTTGTCCGGGACATAACTCTAAAAGTATAAGAGGTATCAACATGAAACTTTGTAGGTAGATAAATCTCATTGAGTAGGTGTGCAGTGCACAAGAATCATAACTCTGCCTTGCCTAATTTTTGAATTACCCCCCTTTGTTTATTTTACACTTTGAAATTTGTCCGGGACATAACTCTAAAAGTATAAGAGGTATCAACATGAAACTTTGTAGGTAGATAGATCTCATTGAGTAGAAGTGCAGTGCACAAGAACCGTAACTCTGCCTTGCCTAATTTTTGAATTATTCCCCTTTGTTTATTTTACACTTTGAACTTTGTCCGGGACATAACTCTAAAAGTATAAGAGGTATCAACATGAAACTTTGTAGGTAGATAGATCTCATTGAGTAGGTGTGCAGTACACAAGAACCGTAACTCTGCCTTGCCTAATTTTTGAATTATCCCCCTTTGTTTATTTTACACTTTGAAATTTGTCCGGGACATAACTCTAAAAGTATAAGAGGTATCAACATGAAACTTTGTAGTTAGATAGATCTTATTGAGTAGGTGTGCAGTGCACAAGAACCGTAACTCTGCCTTGCCTAATTTTTGAATTATCCCCCTTTGTTTATTTTACACTTTGAACTTTGTCCGGGACATAACTCTAAAAGTATAAGAGGTATCGACATGAAACTTTGTAGGTAGATAGATCTCATTGAGTAGGTGTGCAGTGCACAAGAACCGTAACTGCCTTGCCTAATTTTTGAATTATCCCCCTTTGTTTATTTTACACTTTGAAATTTGTCCTGGACATAACTCTGTATAAGAGGTATCAACATGAAACTTTGTAGGTAGTTAGATCTCATTTAGTAGGTGTGCAGTGCACAAGAACCGTAACTCTGCCTTGTCTAATTTTTAAATTATCCCCCTTTGTTTATTTTACACTTTGAACTTTGTCCGGGACATAACTCTAAAAGTATAAGAGGTATCAACATGAAACTTTGTAGATAGATAGATCTCATTGAGTAGGTGTGCAGTGAACAAGAACCTTAACTCTGCATTGCCTAATTTTTGAATTATCCTCCTTTGTTTATTTTTACACTTTGAACTTTGTCCGGGACATAACTCTTAATGTATAAGAGATATCAACATGAAACTTTGTAGGTAGATAGATCTCATTGAGTAAGTTTGCAGTGCACAAGAACTGTTACACTGTCTTGCCTACTTTTGGAGTTATTGCCCTTTGTTCATTTTGACACTTTGAACTTTGTCTGGGACATTACTCTAAAATTATAAGAGATATAAACATGAAACTTTGTAGATAGATAGGTCTCATTGGGTGGAAGTGCAGTGCTTAAGAATCATTACTCTGCCTTGCCTTATTTTGAAGTAATTGCCCTTTGTTTATTTTTACTTTTTGACTTTTGTCCTGGACATTACTTTAAAACTATTAGAGATATCAACATGAAACTTTGTAGGTAGCTAGGTATAATTGGATAGAACTGCAACGCTTAAAGAACCTAAACAAAGCCTGGTCTAATTTTGGAGTTATTGCCCTTTGTTCATTTTTTTTATACTTTCCTGTGTCCAGAACCTTCTCGGGGAGCATCACCCGGTTCAACCGGTTCTTGTTGATATATTTATTATCCCCCGCCGATGGAATCGGGAGGGAGATATAGTTTTGGCGTTGTCCGTCCGTCCGTCCGTCCGTCCATCCGTCCGTCCGAATTTCGTTTCCGGAGTAGTTCTCTGCAACTAATGGCTGGAATTCAACGAAACTTTATGGGAATGTTGATCAGCATGTGAAGTTGTGCACCTGGGTATTTTCGTCTGGATATTTTTAGTATTTTTAGAGTTATTGCCCTTGACTTAGAATTTCGTTTCCGGAGTAGTTCTCTGCAACTGATGGCTGGAATTCAACGAAACTTTATGGGAATGTTGATCAGCATGTGAAGTTGTGCACCTGGGTATTTTTGTTTGGATATTTTTAGTATTTTTAGAGTTATTGCCCTTGACTTAGAATTTCGTTTCCGGAGTAGTTCTCTGCAACTGATGGCTGGAATTCAACGAAACTTTATGGGAATGTTGATCAGCATGTGAAGTTGTGCACCTGGGTATTTTTGTTTGGATATTTTTAGTATTTTTAGAGTTATTGCCCTTGACTTAGTAAAATTTTGTAATTTTCTACTTGTGTTGCATGTAACTCAAAAAGAATTTGACCTAGAGTCATGAAACTTTACAGGAATGTTTATCAGTATGTGTAGTTGTGCACCTGGGTATTTTCGTCTGGATATTTTTAGTAGCTTTAGAGTTATTGCCCTTGACTTAGTAAAATTTTGTCATTTTCAACTTGTGTCGCATGTAACTCAAAAAGTATTTGACCGAGAGTCATGAAACTTTACAGGAATGTTGATCAGTATGTGTAGTTGTGCACCTGGGTATTTTCGTCTGGATATTTTTAGTATTTTTAGAGTTATTGCCTTTGACTTAGTAAAATTTTGTCATTTTCAACTTGTGTGGCATGTAACTCAAAAAGTATTTGACCTAGAGTCATGAAACTTTACAGGAATGTTGATCAGTATTTGTAGTTGTGCACCTGGGTATTTTCGTCTGGATATAGGTCCTCTACCAAAATTGTTCAAATTTTAGCCCTGGGGTCAAAATTGGCCCCACTCCAGGGGGTCATAGATTTTCCTTATATGTATATAGTGAAAACTTAAAAATTCTTCTTGTTTGAAGGTACATTTTTAGGCTTCAAGTTCAAAGAATATTACAGTTTATGCCATGATTAATATATAAATAAAGCCTTATGTCTTCAGTTGTTGTGTTAATAATAACCAGTACTCGGCGGGGGATATAAATTCAACAAATTTGCTTGTTATTATTATAACTGAACTATTATTCAGGCAATGGAACTACTTGTGGAGAAATGTGTAAGCAGTGGAGGTGGACATTTGAATCCTGGAGATGCTCTAAGACGTGTGTTTGAATGTATTGCTTCTGGTGTACTTCTTCCAGGTAAACAACAGAAGTTATAACAGTGTTAAAATATGTACTTCATGGTACAATTCTGTCATTGTTCAAACTGGACTTTGGGGCATTTGTTGCCGAGTGGTTAAGGCTGTTGACTTTAAACCACTTGCCTCTCACTGCTGTGGAACCGAATCTTGACAGGGACTTTGAATTTTTTCATGTGAGGAAGCTATCCAGCTAGCTTACTGAACATAGGTGGTTCTACTTCTGTGTCTGTTTGTGCCAGAAATAATGCTTGGAAGGACACTCAAGGCCTATCTTCACCAGTAAAGCTGGGAAGGGGCTATATGACCTCTACTGTGTTGATGCAATGTAAAACACAACTGGAAGAAAAAAACACAATAAGAAAGAAAAAAACACACAGAAACTGAACTTTAAGAACAATTTTTTATGGAATATTCAGTCAAAGTTTATAAATGCTAAATGCAATTACTATGTATATTTATTACATGCTTTTCGGTGGTTTATAGAAATATATCAGTGACATAAAATTGGTAATTTCACTGTTTGAAACAGTGAAATTACCACTTTGATAATTTCACTGTTTTGAATTTAAGCCCCTTACGTTGTTTCAGTGAAATACCAGCGTGCACAGTACTGGGTACCAACTTAATGACGTGACGTCGTAAATGACGTCAAGTTGTATTATTATTTGGCGCGCTTTTCATTCAGTATTAAGTTTAATGTCTTTTTAAAACGTTTCTTTGCATGTAATAAAAAGAAAATTTGTTTAGTTTAGTGTAAGATCGAAATATATTTCACCTTGTGAACACCAAAAGTACATATTTCACTCGTGGCTGCGCCACTCGTGAAATATACCTTTTGGTGCCCACTCGGTGAAATATATTCCGATCTTACACTGAAATAAACAAATATCCTCTATATAAACTGTATTGATGAGGACACTGTAATGCTTAAGATTGTTAATGTGAAAATTATCTGACCAGCTAGTTGCTTTAATAGCCTTTTTTACATGCTTTTCGGTTTGAAACAGTGAAATTACCACTTTGATAATTTCACTGTTTTGAATTTAAGCCCCTTACATTGTTTCAGTGAAATACCAGCTTGCACAGTACTGGGTACCAACTTAATGACGTGACGTCGTAAATGACGTCACGTTGTATTATTATTTGGCGCACTTTTCATTCAGTATTAGGTTTAATGTCTTTAAAAAACGTTTCTTTGCATATAATAAAAAGAAAATTTGTTTAGTTTAGTGTAAGATCGAAATATATTTCACCTTGTGAACACCAAAAGTTTATATTTCACTCGTGGCTTCGCCACTTGTGAAATATACCTTTTGGTGCTCACTCGGTGAAATATATTCCGATCTTACACTGAACTAAACAAATATCCTCTATTTATTCATACCCTTGATTTGTTAAATGGATTAATTGATCTGAAGTGCTATGAAGTATGCATTTTGATACAGTTTTGACGGATAACTTGTGTTTTGTTTCAGGTGGTCCTGGTTTATTGGATCCCTGTGAGAAAGACCCAGTGGATGCTGCTTCAGGTTTGAGTAACCAAGAAAGAGAAGATATTACTGCTTCTGCTCAGGTAAAAAAATATCTTGCATTTACCATGGTAATATATGAGCCGCGTCACGACAAAACCAACATAATGGGTTTGGGACCAGCATGGATCCAGACCAGCCTGCGCATCCGCGGGCAGTCTGATCAGGATACATGCTGTTCGCTTACCAACTGTATTACAAGTAGAGAAACTGATAGCGAACTGCATGGATCCTGATCAGACTGCGCGGATGCGCAGGCTGGTCTGGATCCATGCTGGTCACAAAACCATTGTGTTGGTTTTGTCATGACGCGGCTCATATGGTAATAAACATGTTTGTATTCTTTTATGACATTGTTATAGTGAACAATGATAATTTTACTGGTCTTGCTCGTCATTTGGTTTTTGTTTGTCATGAACTCTTATTATGTAATGTAGTAAATGTTTTTTCATCGTCAAAATTTGAAGTACATAACACACTGTAAAGTCTGTGAATGTATTCATTAGATTTCTTCATAACTTTCCTGTAATTTTGCAAGTTTTAGGCTTTAAGCTGATCTTAGAAATATTTTACTTTGAAAATGTAATTGTGATCTAGCTAGCTAAACAAATTACTTGTTCTTTTGCTAAACCCAATACTTGTTCTTTTGCTAAACCCAATACATGTATTTTTGCTCAGTACAGGTTGGTTCTAGGAATGGATTCGAAAGTGTGTATATAATCTAATAGCTTTCTACACAATCGATACCGCCTCCGTGGTCGAGGGGTTAGAGTCGATGACGTCTAATCCAGTTACCTCTCTGGCGTGGGTTCGATCCCCGGGAGATGCTTTGGTAGTTTAGCGCGGAGGAAGGTTGTCTAGTACTGGTGTAACTCTCCAGGAAAGATGGTTAGGAAACTACCCGCCTATATGACTTAAACACTGTTGAAAAAGGCGTAAAATGAAACAAACAAAACAAAATTCTACACAATCGAACTAAAATAAATTCTGTATAAACCAAACAAAAAATTCTGTGTATTTTGATAATTGACATTGATTATATTTGTTATTACTATTGCAGCATGCATTGAGGCTGATAGCATTCAGACAGATTCATAAAGTGTTGGGCATGGATGCACTACCTGTACCAAGGTTTGCTAGGAGACCATTTAGCTCCCGTAAACGTAGACGCACTGATAGCGCTGCTGGTGAGGGCGAAGGTGAAGGAACAGGTATGCATTACTTCCCTTTGTTTAGTGAGTCATTTGGCTGCAGGGTTAATCAAGCTGCTATTAGGCAGATACTGGGAAATATATTTCATGATCCAAGTTATTTCCCTTGCATTGTATCTTTACATGTTTTAAGTGCCTTTTCTCATTAGGAAAGCATATTCCTTAAGTATGTTCTAGTTTTAGCTTGAAGTGTCTCAAATGTGAATATACATTGACGATAAAATAAAAAATAAAGTGTTCCCAGTGCTATTTTAATAGGTTCAGTACATACACTATCTACTGAGTAATAAAAGTACTCTAATTTTGCCTTGATATGATTTATATCACTTATTTACCATTGACCATTATAGGAAATCCGAATGTTTAAGGAACATCCTTCTGTAGAAAGGGAGTACATGTGGTTTATCATGTTGTATATAAGACAGTAATAATGCATTTAAATCATGCAAGATGCTTATGCTTATCGCCTGAAAAGAAAGTAATGCTGAATGTGAAGTAATTGGTAATAAAAGAAGCAAAATATAAACAATGCGGTATTTTAAGGGCCATGTGAAATACTATATCACTTATTATAACTGTACTTATTGCCAAACCGCTAAGAAGCAACTGGCTGCAGAAACTAACAGGACACAAAAAATTTGTAGATTTTGAGATATTATATTTAACAATTTTAAGCTTAAAGGGCCTTGGAACATGTTTTAGTATTTTATTATTATTCATTTTTTGTAGCTGCGGAGAAGAAAGACAAGAAGGAAGAAGATACTATGGATACAAAATAAACATTCTATATTGAGTAACATGTGATACACTCCTGTGTATTAAGAGACAACTAAGTTTGATAAGTTGGTGAATCATTTTTAAAACTATATTTTTTGTGTGTTTGTATTTATAGATCATTAAAATCCTAAAATGTCAGTCATTGAGAGTGAGAGAGGCAGACATTTAGGTGAAAATATTTTTCTTTCAAGTATGATGCACTTGTTCGATGTGATTATACATTCTTTTTTTTGTAAATAAATGCATGAAATTTATATACTATTTTTTTTTATTTGAAAATTCAGTTCGTTAGATAAGGAAATTGTGGTTTACTAGAAAGGTGACCAAACATTGAATTACTGCTTCTTTATTCTTACTTTACTGTTGTCACTATGTTCTGAGAAGGATTGTAAAATTGTGAATCCTGTCTAGTTTTATGAATGGTTTATTTTGTTTCGTTTTGTTTTCTGTGTCCGGAAGCATTATAACTAATTCATCTTGCAAAATCATGTTGTTTTCCTTTCATAATGCTCCGTTTTAAGGAGATTTATTTTTGTTGTAAATGTTTGTCTTTGAGAAGTAATTTACATATGTATATAGGTAAACATAATCTAGTGATGTGGGTGTGTCATAAAGGGATTGTCACCATGTCAAGCCTTGATGAGGTATTTTTATCAGGACAATACTTAATGGGGGTGGGGGAGGTATAATTCCATTTGTTAATCTCCATGTTCCGAAGAGAATGCATGAGGGAAAAATAATGTATATTAATAGTCAAACTATTTATACAATACTTTGTAAACTTCAAAAATATTTGGTCAAACTCTAGGAAATTTTCATCTATTACTGCATTGCATTGTACATGTTCATCATAATTTTTGTAAAGATCCATGTTGTCAAAACATGTTGTGGTAATAAAGAGAAAATATACTGATGGATATTGTTTGTTTTATTTCCTCATATAAACACTTTCCATTGTAATGAAATGGTTCCTTGGTTATAAGCTCAATTTATAGAAATATTTATATTGCCATAGAGAATTAACAAAGTAATGTTAATAATGTAAGGAAGCTATCCAGCTAGCTTACGGGACGTTGATGATCCTACTCGGGGTGCTCGACCGGGTCTGAAATAATGCACAGAAGAGCACCTGAGGTCTTTCTAGGACCTATACTGTGTTGGTGCAACGTACAAAAAAGTAATGTTTAAAGCGAAAATGAAATTTTTCCGGTAAACATTCTGAAGAAAAAAGACTGAGTAAGCGAAAGGTATGAAATTTTTCACACATGTTATTGGCCTTGACCAATATCAAGTGAAACATTAATCTCAAAATCTTCAAAGATCCGTCAAGTGAGTGCACTGGTTTTATATGCCGAAGACCTTTGCGGCGCATTACGATATGGCTTTGTCCGTCTGTCCGTAGACAATTTGTTTTCTCTGCATTACTTTTGAAAGACTACGACTGTGTTTATATTTCATAATTTGACATGCAAGTATGTATAAATATAAAACTCAAATCTTAACATTATTAAAATGTACATGTGTAGTGTGCTTAAGCGTTTACATTAAGACAGTCTTTTGATGGATTATTATAAAGTCAAATTTCTTGGCTTTCTGCTAAACAATGATGTATAATTTTTTGCTCCTAAATATACACTTTATACATATAAGCTTATACCTGATCTCAACCTCGTCACATCAACTAATAATTTCCAAACTGAAGTACTAAAGTTGACTTTGTAAACTCCCAAATGTAGATTTATTAAACGGCAGGCAAGCGAAAACCGAAGTTAATATATAATGCTCATTAGAAAGAAACAAAAAAATGAGAACCGCATTTTACCAGAGGAACAGCGGCATTTCTACTCCCCAAACGAACTATATTTTTTGTGGTCGTAAATACTTTTTATTTCAAGAGTCTTAAACATTGCTTTCAAGTTTTCAATGCTCGTAAATATTTTAAACACAGAAATAAATCTGCCTTCAAACTTGGTTTCTAAAAATAACTTTTGAATAAAAATCTCTTCCGTTAGAGAGATATCCAGACAAGCTTGTACATAAAATATCTTGATTGACGTCACCGTTTAATATATGCGAGTTCGAATTATAACGTGCTCACGAGAGACGATTTATTGAAATATCTCTCCTGAAATTAGCTGGTATAGTTCTTTAAATCTTTTTAAGAGTGTAATTAACAACATACGTGATGTGACCAGGAGAAACTGTACTAATATACTCGTTTTGTTCGGGTTCTCGTACCGACATTGTCACACGTGTCTCAGCTTTTTGCTTAAGAATAAAGTTTTCCCCAAATGCATTCATCAAGTCATAACCCAACATCTTGATACAGACCTACCAGTCCTTAAATAACGAAAATCACATTCATTGTTCATCGGCGGTATTCGGACCTTCCGTGATAAAGACACTATATTTGAAACACAAACATACCACCCATTTAACTTCTATATCGGTCATATAGCAAATAAATTCTTTGAATTATATCGATATATCAAATTAAATCAATTACTGGTCCTTGGAAGCTTGCATTACTTGTGAACTTTATTGGCCCTTACACTGCTGGAACCGAAAGTTTTTAACCTTTGCCACCCGTATAGAGCCAGGCCAGTCTGCAAATGAAGATGTACCACTGTAGAGTTTACTGTGGTTTCACGTGAACACAATTTATGGAACTTGTTATACCTGGAATTTACGTGCTGTGTTATTATTAAAATTAGCTGATCGCTTTGCCATGTAATTCAAGGTGAAAGTAACACGTAATAACTTGATATCCTTCCGTCCTTCACTTATTTTTACAGCTTGCTACGGGACAATTTCTTAATTTAAGTAAGATTGTCATTTTAATTGAATAGCTATTCAGATTGTCAAGACAGTTTTCATAGTTTTTAGGGGCAATCAATTTTTGGGGTGTCACGTTATCTTATTGTTTAGATATGTGGTTATAAGACCAGTACTTGTTATTTATTCTTAGTTTACTCTCTGACGCTTAAATAATTGTTGAATTCAATATGATTTACTTAGGCCACGCTTTATATCTTAAATGGGCATGTCGTTCTTTCAACACCCCTTTTAGGGATTTTTTGTCTCAAGAGTATGTATTGACTGAATAACGAACAGTGCATACCATACGCAAGTCGCATGTGTAAAATAATTAGTAAAGTAATTATCTATTTACGCTTTAGAAATGGGATTTTACGAGTAACTATGTCATACTTTTGTTTAATACATACAAGTAATTATATGTTATACTATTCTTAATAAGTTATGCTATATTATTTCAAGAACACGACATTTGAAATGCAGTTAGCTTTAGCGAACGCCTACTGTGATAAACATATATCGCTTCGCACGAGTTTATGCTTACAGTATAATATACACTTAAACTACATTTTATAGAATATATGACCCAATAATATCATAACTATTGTTTTGTCAACAGTGTATCATGTTTACATTGAAATACAGTTTTCCGATTTATTGTTGAAACGATATTTTCCACTGCCGCAATATACTTTTATATTATACACGTTTGATATAAATATGTTGTTAAAATTCCCCACGTAGAATTCTAGACAACTTTGAAAGAGAGAAATTTCATTGTATTCGTGTCTAATTTACAATTGTTCAGAATATTTCCTCGCGAATCGGGATTATATTTCCATAATCAGGCAATTTCAGTTCTCGCATCTGCGTACTGGTTCCTTCAAAACTCTCACCATTCCTCTACAATGTGCAAATTTTATCTTCTATTTACTTAAAGACATTAAAAGCGGGAATTTTAATTGGACGATCCTCTTGACAAGTTAATGGATTTTCCCCATGAAAACGTCATGAAAGCCACATTTTACGGGGACGACTTTATGCGCTGTAGTTTGGACAAATTGCCTGACATTTCCAAGTGAATATTCAGGAATTCATCAGACAGAATATGGAATGTTCTCCATTTGCTGATGTTTCTCACCGGACCTAACTTCTGAAAAACATCATTAAAACCGTCATAAGCACTCTTGTTTATCAAACTAAACGCTAATGTGATACTATTTAGCCTTCATATTTTAGTGAATGTACAATATGGTTGACCTCATTTTACCACCGAGAGACAAATAAGGAAAAGCATGTATAAACTACATTTCGCCGCCCGTATGCAATTCATTTGATTATAAGCTACTTATCCATTTGGCTTCTTAAGTTAATTTAAAAGACAGGTCCAGAGCCAGGTGCAGTTTGAACAGGCTCTATTCTTTTTGTTGCTCCGTTTAGTATTTTGTTTTTGAAATCATATAAACCATTGAAGGACGTTTTATAAGTTCAAAGCAGCACGAATTTTAAGGATCATGCTCCAAGCAAGGATATTTTAACCAGAAACAATACTTTGTACATTACTGATTCGATTTCGCCAAACTTGACCATGTTAATAACTACGGTGAAATGGTATATACAATGTATCTGACTTAACCAATCGTTTATCATCAAATCATCCAAGAAACCCACACACCCAGCAACCTACCAACCAACCAATCCAAAAACAGACAGAGAAGGGACCACAACTAACAACACAATATTATCTTCCATCAAATACTCGTATACTTTTAAAAAAAAGTTACATTTATTTATCTTTTCATTTTTCGCTTGTCTCTTCAATTTGGCGCAGCATAGAATATATCGCAATTGAACAGCAAAACAATTTCCACATAGTACATTATAAAAAAGTTCCGAGTGGAATATTTTCTTCTTAACGGTGACATTAGAACATTTTTAATCGTTTTGGGTATTGTTTGGTTTGATATCAAAATGGTTTCAGTAAAACTATTGATTGAGAAGCACTATCAAACAATTTTTTTTAATAGGACAATCATGTGAAACAAAACATTTTTGATATTATCGGCATCTCCTCTATTATTATTTCTGAAACATGTGCAGAAATGAGCATGACTATATCTCTAAAATCTACTGAAAATGTTACAGCGTCCCCTAAACGACTATGAAAAGATTATCCATCTGGACAGTTCAATGTTTCTGGTATTTCAATTTAGATTTTTCTTTCAGTCAAATATTCATATTCAATGTTGCCAGGATTTAAGTGAAAAATATTTTAAAACTGATATATCATTTGCCACATACAGGACAATTTACACAAAAAAGAATCAAATAACAAGGAAAATATAAAATCATCTTTGTCAAGTACTTATTTTTAACTTCAATGCATACTTCTTATAAAAAAAAACTTTGATAAAGTTTTCTCTAAATAATTGACAAAGCTTTCTAAAACACATGGTATTTACGATCTTCTTTTTCATATTGTGCACGGTATGTTTTACATGAATAACCGCCTACTAAAGATTTATCCGGCTTTAAAGTTTGATAAACTTCATTTTAACGGAAGCTAAGACACTGTTTTATCAAACTATGTTATAACTCCAAATACTTCACAATTACACAATCAATATTTCTTTGTAAATTATTTTTTTCCCTTAAAGAGACTCTTGTGAGTCTCGTGACATTTGTAAATATACAAAATGTACACACATATATATACATGTAATAGGTTTTCATTGTGTTAGATATTAAAGCGACATTATTGTCAAGTTGAATAGAATTAGAAATTTGTTTAAAAAGTTTGGCTATTATAATGGTGACTGATCTATAATTGACATGGAAAATGCTTTTGGTATACAGTATTACAAAAAAACTACATTAGTCATAAAAATAACGCCCACTCTTTTTTTAAGAATTATGCGTTACTGAAACTTTCAAAATATAAAATTGAACACAATTATGGCAAAATGTTAAGTTATTCTTTATTTATACCTGTTCACTCAAAACTTACACTTTGATGAACATTATATTTTTCTTTCTTTATAGTACTATATCATTTATATAAAAAAAACCTATAAATCATGATAATTATTTGTTACATTGACAAGTATTTATTTACTCCGAGCAAAAATTGACAACTCGGTTCTCATATTGTATCAGATACTCTGAACTATTGTTTACTATGTTATTAGAAAATCGATCAGAACTATTCGGGTAATTGGGCGTTATTAATCTCCAGATAAATTTTACCCTGGAATCCGATCCAAATTTGTTATGTGGGACAATATTTCCAGAAGAACATGGTACTTTAAATAATGTACTATGTTTGATACTACAAATTGTTATGATAGTAGATCCTATTTTATAATTTTCTTTGTAAAATTTACTCGGGATATAATGTTGTGTGAAAAAAATATATTTAAATGTCTTTGCAACCTTCATGCATATACATACAATACTATTTAGTTCTCGAGTTTCCTCGCATTTAAGAAAACTGTATATTCACTGTAATTACATCCGAGCATGTATGATGTTTTTTGGTATATCTGGTAAAATGCTAAGTCTTGGAGCAGCTAGTGTTCAGTATTTGAAAAGATATTGCAAACTGAAACGTCACAAAATTATTACAAGGTAAGTAAAATAAATGCTAATTGTTATCTTTATTTATTTAGATAAACGCTTATATAAAACATTATCTTTTTAAAACTTAAAAAAAGACAAAAGACACGCAGTACAAACTAGGCTCTTGCCATAGTAATACACACATGAATGATTAGATGAAATACATTTTATGTATAATAGAACATGAAGTTTATTTCCACGTCTATGAAGTCGTCAATACATACATAGTATACACAATCAGTCGTATTCGATAACTGATACTTATGTAAAAGCTTAAAAATATAAGTAAGGTATTACTTGCAGCGATTCAAGAACATAGAACTGTACTTTATGGCAAACAATATATGTTTACTACTTGGCGACCAGGCTGTAGAACTTGTTATCAGCCACATACAGATTTCGCTCATCTTGTATTCCGCTTAACTTTAAGTCTCTGATCGACATGTACTGTTGGAATGAACTCTAATGTAATTGTTTTGTTTGTGCCAGATAGTAAGCCTGCACGGACTGATTGGAGAGTAGGCTTTTACATTTTACTACCTAATTTGCTGTTTAGTTAACAAGCTTTTGCTATATTCATGCTCTGTTGTTATATGTTTTTATGCCTTATTAATAATAACAAAAACTTTCTCTTTTTTTGCAAGCTTTAGTCTTCTTCCGTTCTTTTGCAATTTCAACAAATTTACAAGATTTACGAGAAAACGAAACTTGTTACAATGAATTATTATCCATTTCAATTTCAAGAACATAAAATAAACAAAATACAATTTGTAGAATTAGATATAATTGCATGCTATATAAATGAATATTCGCTACATACAACTTTCAAAATATCAGACTGTCAAATGTAAGTAATGTATTATCAGCAAATAGATGTTTTATAATAACGGAAATTCATCTTATGTTGTATATATCTTGGTATTGCATGAGCACTTAAACAATAGAAATATTTAAATACTTATCAGTCAAGGAGTTAAAAGCTTTTATTACTAAGCCTAGTAAAATTGGTAAACCATTAAAAGAAAAAACTATGATTGAACAAGTTATTGTATTAAAGCTTTGTTGTTTTTATGTTCTTTCCAATCTCCTACGCAGTGATCTCCCCTTATCAGTACAGAGATCTCTGTCACCACAAACATTTAAATATCAATATTTTGATATTTTATATTTTTTAGCTTTTTAATTTATTTTTCATTATTTTGTATACTTTTAATATTTTTTTGATAAAATATAGCGGACGTAGGTGCGAAAAGTTAAGAATAAAACAGAAAGAGAAAAATGACGTTAGATTTTCTATTTACATTTGAATTCGACGTTACGTCATGTGACTTTCATCAGCATGTGACGTCTGTGAAGGCAGTGATTACAATTCTGCCAAGGGAGGTAATCACTGTGAGGAGTTTGTGTTCTTTCATGTCTATATACGTCATTACCCATATTTCTCATAAACTTAATTAAGTTATCGTAACATGCTATGTTTTAAAAGTAGTCCTTAAAGGCTCTTCAGAGCTTGTGTTACATTGTACATATATAATAATTATTATGTTATTAATCCGACTTTTTAGAATAATATTACTTGACTTGAGTTAATCAATGGATAGTTTAGATGAACAGTGTTAAACTATTTTGTATTATTCAGGACAAACTTCCAGATATACAATACGGTTGAAAAGAAACAATAACAACATAAAACACAGTAAACTATACATTTTAGTTGTTATTTTTTACATCTTTTTTCAGTAGCTCCTGACATCAGAATAGATTTATAACATTTCTATAAAATACAAATTTCTAAAAAGTGGCCAAATTTTATCAACATTTTTCCAATAACTAGAAATAAGTACTGGTCAATTGAAAAAATTGTTTAACATTTTACCAGTTGTTTGCAAGTAACAATGAAATGTTAGGGTGATTTCCCTTTGTCTACAACTGTATAAAATGTAGAAATTCTTACATGGAAAAAACTCATTCGTATACGAGGACGATATTGTATTATTAATTAACATTATAGGAAACATAATAGAATAGAAGAAAATAATTTTGTAAATCTCGTTTTACACGTCTGAAAACCACTGTATACTAAATTTAACAGAGCATTGTATGTTTTATGCTGAAATAGACAAAAACATTTATTGCAGTTTCTTCCCTTTGTTCACATGCAATGGTATATACTACAGAAATAATGCACCTCTTTCTTGAAAAATGAAATTAAAATAAAAACCCAACCCAACAACAATGCAATAACCACTCTTATATAAAACATTTGAAGTTTTTTTTTAAACCTTAAAATGCACAACAAAGATGATGATAAAGAATAATAAGAAGTATCTTTTATTTACAAATTAACTCCAAAGCTTTCATGATATATGTACATGCAATTACATGTATGCATAAGTAAATTTCTCATTACATAGCAAGATGACGTGACTGCAAGTATTGCTTTTCTTTTATGATTTGATAGTTATCATTCATTAACTATTTAATTTATTTTAGAGATTCTAGATTCAAATAATTATATAATAGTAACAAATAATTTATGATAAATAATACTTGCAATGTCGAGAGAGACAGTGTCAGCATCTATTATAGAGTATCCATAAAGGTAAGATAAATGTATATTATAAAACATGAATAAAAGTTTCTTAAATATACTTATCTATGTAGAACATATACTAATCTAAGCTATATGAATTTGAAATGTCTTTTTTCTCGACACTTCGATAAACAAAAAAATATTCCAATACATGTAGTAATAAAACACAAACCATTGAAATCATACAAATAAATTAAATACAAATGCTACTTTTAGAATATACATTTGAACGAATCGAATCCAATGCTTCAAATGTGATACAATTATGCTATGCACGTGGCTTATTGTATGTAATGTAATTGACATGTATTATCTCTTGTATTTGTATGTATGCAAAAAGAGAATATGTAAGTAAAACTTGAAACTTGAAGGACCAATGTATGATCTAAAACTTACAAATTTATAGCCGTTATACTTATCTCTGGATATATACATATATAAATGTATTAGATGAATAATGTATAACAAAAGTGATGACGCCAACAATGACAACAACAATAACAGTAATGATTATGTCGAAGAAACTAAACTTTCTAGTCAGAAAGCAAATTTAAAAACCCTTTCGTGTATAAACAAATATATCAGATTTGACCGCGAATTGAAACCAGTCTTCCAAATGTGATTATATTACATAATATATGAAGAACAACTATTATATCATTTCAATTTGCATAATTATATAAAAACCTTTATAATATATTTGTAATATTCTGAACTGAAAATCAATTAAAACAAAACAACGATGTGGTCTAATACAACTAAAAATATTTAAAATATATCATCGGAAACTGTAAATCACCGCGACGGTTGAACAACGAGCAAAGTGTCCGAAAAAAGATAATAATGTTAAAAGTGACATGAAGATAAACTCACAATAAGAGACCGGGTTAGTCAGAATGAAGGATGAGACTGGACAAAAATCAAAGAAAGACGAATAACATAACGATCCACGAGTGATGACTCGCCAGTGGGGTTATCAAATAGCGAGTTACTGAGAGTTCTCCGATAGCTAGTTATTACAGGAGCAGTGGTTTGTACGAACCATTCTTAAATTATCAGGCCTGTACGCCCAGAGCGCAATATACGCCTTTCTTTTATTCCATTGTTAATGAGGTGATGGAAAGTGTTTAACCTTTTGTCATATGTTTGGATAATGTTGTGTGAATATTACGAGAGTTAAATTTTGTTTTTTGTTCTTCTTCTTCATATTTTATATATATGTGTATATACAAACAAATTGGATTTTATCTTTCGTAGTTTTGTCATTCAGACCACACGGTTTGTCGTTTAATTTGTATTCTGTTCAGTGCACATTTAGTATAGTGTAAAAGTGAACCGGAATATAACAAATTTATTCCAAGCAGGAAACTAGAGGCAGAGGAAACTTGGGCACTTAATACATTTTAGTGTAGCTTGGTAATTAGTTATAATATGAGGGAAATTCAACCTAATTAGTGACAGGAACGCTCGAAAGTAAGGGCTATAAAATTTATTGAAACGCAATTATCGTCTTGTTTAGGTCTTCAGAGAAGTTTTTACGGCAGCTGTTTTATAATTCCCACGACAGTAAAACTTCAAGGCGAAAAACGTTGTCGAAAAATGAAGACAAGTCTCGCAATGTTATTTGTTCAAGGTAAGTGGCAACAACATTCCGATTATTTATTGCTAATTCTTGTGACCCATACAATGTTTTAAATAGTCACAATAAAATGTGTCCTATTTTCCTCAGCAATTAATGTATTTCTTTTTTCATAACGGTTTTCAATATACAGTATTATAAATATAACGTAAATTTTATCGTTATGTTATTTTTATTTCAAATTTAATCGCAACAGGTTATTGTTTACTTAATTTTTAAAAAATTAAATAATCCATTATTATATATCTATATTAAGGTAGTGTACACAAAGACACATGTTATTTTCATTCGTCAACTATATTTATTTATACGGTCAGATGGTCAAGTTTAGGTATCACATTTTTAAAGAATATTTTCAGAGTTACAAAGGTGTCGTGAATGTTAGCAAACCATGATTCAGTGAGCAAGTTTTTATTTAATAAGTTTTTGCTGCAATTTGTCATTTAAACATTATTATTTATAACGGGGAATTTATGAAGTGGAGCAAAATGAAAAAAAAGAATTAAAAAAAAGGAAAAAATAAGGAAAAAAAGAGTAAATGAAAATTTATTTCTTGCGTTTTATTCTTATTTTAGTTATTGATGTATTCATTTCATCGATAAACACCTAAAGAAAAATGGGAATTTTAACAAAATAGGTTAATACATATCTAGTTAAACGTGAACACGAATTAATATTTTTGTAACGATACCAATCTGTTTTTAACCATTTATTAATGTGAAATTAAAATATAAAAACATGCAGAAAAATTTCCATAAATTAAAAATGTTTTGATATTTTCAACGCTCTAAAATTATATTACCGTTTCATCTATTTCAAAACTAATAAAGTTTATAATTTATTTTAGTGAACATATTTTTGATTCTATCAACAAAATCTTCAGTTTATGATGATACGCCAAAATGAAGATACCAGTAATAAAACTGAAATTAAACAGTCAGATATACTTGGTGCCTCTTATCTTGCTAAACCGTTATCAAATTCCACCAGGAATCTTTTTACTATCGTTAAAATTTACCTATCTTTTAATCTGGATACGATAATAATCTGAAGAATCCGAATGTAGATATGATTTCATTTCAAGAGAACATGTTAAATGTACGCAGGTATCATGTTAAAATTATCAACAAGAGTAAAAAACTTTGTTTCATATTATATGTTAACTGAGATAATACATGTACGTTACACCATGATTAATCATATATATTTTTAATTGTACTTGGTATTATAAATGATATTGTTTATTATTCTTATCGTTACTAAGTCTTTAATGAATATATTGTTATAAATTATTATTACAAAGTTGTTTTATTCCATCCAGTATCTCGACTGTATTAGAAAAATTAGTTCTTTATTGTTAAAAATGATTAATCTTGAATAAACTGACCATTGCTGTTATACGAAATAATCATTTTTAAATGTGTACCCTATTTATGGCTCAGTACTCGGTGTAATGTGAAAATGTTGGATAAAAGGAAAAAACAATGATGTTTAAGTCCTTTGATATAACTATACAAATGTCGCTATTCATGTTGCCCAAATATTTGTTAAAGCCTTTATTACTATCGGATGAAATAACATTAAAAATAAGCTGTCCTTCTTTCATGATATTTACTTTTTAATTTTCGAAGTTGTTTAAACTCGAAACATTTATATCATCAAATCTATGTTTAAAAGCTTTAAGCCAATTTAAAAGTGTTTTTCAATATATGCAATTATAAAGTGTTGTCCGACAATTTCCCATTATTTACTAGTCAATATAACTGGCCAGGCATCAAACCGGACACGCGTGCGCTAACAATTTACATCGCGGAAATTTACAAATTAACACTAAATTTTTGACATGATTGTAAACTTATATGCATACAGCAAAGGACTGATGCGCAATTATTTACATATAAATTTATTCTATAGGACGTAAATGGTATAAATGGCGTAAGGTTTAATCACAATTATTTCTAAATTACTGTAGAGATATAAAGTATCAAAGACACTGCCCATATGTTTCATTTTACAGATGCATTACATTAATTACAATGTATAGTGTAACATAATTGTATCTGCAGTATTATAATTCATTATTATCATTTTTTAGAAAATATACACTGTATTTAAGACAGTATTCTGTATTTATTCGAATGGTATACGTGTATCAAAAAGTTACATGAATATTAGAATAATGATTAAAGAATTATTGACAATGAAGGGTAAAATTAATACTTAAAAAAAACAAAAACACATATATTTAAAAAAATAAAGATAATAATAAAAAATAAATAAAAAATACAGTTAAAAGGAACAGGTTTGTATATGAATCAGGATTCACACGTTTGACTGTACCTAAAATCTTTACATTAAATGTCACTCATGTGGTACATGCACGTTTTTAAGAGACTTAGTCTGGTCGAACTAATGCACGAGTAAATCTCATAAATCCTCGTGCCGCCGTGAATTTATGAGGCTATTTTATTGAAACGAAATAGAAAGCATAGAGACATTTCTTAATAAATAAATTGCAAAGTAGACAAAACAAATGAATGAAAAGATCTCCTTCGTATCTATCGGCCTAATGGATTTCCATAATTGTTAAAACATCTCTCAGATAATGCACAAATATCTACTCAAAGAGTTTATGGTTCCTTCATGGCCAAGCATTATTGACCTATCTTCAAAATATTGCAGATAAAAATCAGTTTTCCATATTTCTATTCCGTATGTAAGAACGTCAACTTAGTAATTTCAGAGTTTGCTTAAAATATCATCTGGGATTTTGGGGGTCAATACACATTACTGTTACAGTATCATTCATTGAATAAACATTTTACAATTATTATTTTACTTTATTATCGTGGAAAGGTATATACATTGTATAAGGATTACGGTATTTAAATAACTTCTTTTTGAATATGTTAACAGATCCAGTCTTGTCATTGTCTTGTACGCCTATTATTCTAACTTTACAAATTAAAAATTTTTGCTTAGAAAGAAACGTATTATAACATTGATGTAGTTTTGTCTGAATACATGTATTATATTATATAACTATATATTTTGTAAACTTAAAACATTATATTTCAAGTTACTAGCATACAGCTGTGAAAACAAGCAAAAATTGACTATTACTGTAAAAACAAACTTGTATGAAGGACAGACGTATCATGTACGATCATAAACAAATATCATTGTATAAATATAACTTTATTAAAGGTCTTAAAAATTAGTTTTAAAAGTTTGAAAAGAACAATTGTATTAGGATTTTTAAATTGACTACTACTGTACTATTAACTGCCAAAGTCTAAGGGCGATTTCTTTTTTTTTCGAGGCCTTAAAAGCATAGTTTTGTAGGATGAGAAACCCATGTCCATGTTGTAATTCCATGTTTATCGCATCGCTGCAAATGTCAGCGTGAATAAATAATGTACGGATGCCAAATGTCAGTATAATCATAAAGTGATGAAATCATGAGGGAACTGTATAATGATATCATAATGACACTAGTAAGTGTTCATGTGTGAACAGTTGTTCCCTAAATTATAGAAAATTAGATTGAGTTTATTTCTCTCTCCAGTTATATATAGTTGTTATTCTATAAAGATAGCGACATGTGCGGGGAAAATTAATATACACGTACGGGTGTTAATAATAAAACAAGATACATAGTTCGAATATTAATGTGATAATTTTATTGGTTACCAAATATCAATTTGTTCAGTGTTCTGAAGGAAACCCCTTTATAGTTACACATTAAATTTTGTTCTGGGTTTATTTTAGATTACGATATTTGACAGTAAACTTATTAAGTTTGTTTCCAGCCATTAAAAAAAACTTTGAAGCAATAGATAAAAGGTGAATTAGGGTCAATCTTTCCAGTAAATAAATTAGTCTGAATATAAATGATTTAAACGAACTTTGTTACAAGAACCCAAACATTATAGCAGGAAATTATTAAAACTTAGCTATGATGTACAGTATATCAGCCATCTTCAGACTGTTTAATCATTCTTTATTATGATAAAAGTCAGGGCATAATCCATATTTCTTTATTTTATAAATTAATATATACGGTAGAATCACAGTTCTATAGTCATAATCATGGCATTAATAATAACGAAAATGACATGAACTTATATCAATGGTATTAAATTGTCTCGCACGCTATGCTGTTCTAAATATACCAGGCGACTGAAGAGACTAAAATTTGATATATTGGATTGTGATATTTTATTTCTTCCATACATACATACATTGCACGATGTCGTATTAATATTTTGGTAGCGGAACGTGGAATTTTGCTACTACGTTTTGAATATTTACTATATTGTATAATTATTTTTACAAGTAGTGAGTTTCCAAGAACAGAAACGCTTATGAATTATGTTAGATATCTGGAGCATGCTTGTTTTAACGAATATCATAAGTGCCATCTCAAGTTAGTATCATATTTGAAATAATCAACGGGTCACCAAACACCAAACGTTAAGAAAAAGGTTTACCCAATCATTTTCAAGTGCAATTAATACTGAGTCAAAATGTCACTCCTATAGTATAAACTCACATTAATATAAACAAACATATTATAAGCCACCTGATTCAACCCAAATAGTAAAATTATATTGAGACTAAATACAGAATCTTACAATCTAATTTCAGAATGTAGCAGTCATTTATAATACACCCCACGAACCTATTCAGTGTCAGATGATAGACGAAAGTCTTCCATTACTAAACACTATGAGAGTAAAAACATGAATTGCAATTTTCAACTCTTATACACACAAAACCATGTTTTCTTTATGAATGATTATCATTCTTCTTTTGTGACTTTGATTGATCGTTATGTGGAGAACGAACTAGGTTCTCATGAATCTGCGTTTTATGCATGATACACGAGTATAAACAAAGTCGAATTAGTGATTGAAAAATTTATATGTCATACTATTCTAAAAATAGCCTTATAGCAAAAAGTTGTTCAATGTTTTAAATTTAGTTAAATAATATGTTATTGAATAGTTTGCACATGCTAACTTTACACCATCTAACATCATTAGCTTAAGCATAATACAATGCAAAAGAGTTGGACCAAACGTTATACAAACATTATCTAAAAGTGACATTGTGCTCAATTTTTCACTGTCAAGTTGAGTTGAAAAAATAGTATATTTCAAAAGATTGACTTTTAGAATGATGATTGACCAACAACTGACAAAGAAAAATGTTTATTAATAATAAAATGATACAATATATAAACGTTCTAAATGATTAAAAGACTGCCCCATTCTTTTTAGAATTGCATATTTCCAATACATTCTAAAGGATATTTATAGACATTTCCGTTGGCCATGTGAATTATTGATTTTTCTTTCGTATCAAAATGTATAATTGAACCAATTAAGACAAAATGTATTTTGATTTTTACCAGTTCACCGACCATTTACCTATGGATGAACATAACGTCACTTTAATGTATTTAATGCATAAAAAGACTTGAGAAAAGATTATTGCTTTTACGAAACAAGACTCTATAAATCTCCATACTTTAATTATTTAAGCAAGTTAAAGGTGAACAAAGATTAGTAGTCATACAGTGTTTTCATCAAGGCTCCTTGCAATCAGCATAAATGTTATGAGCGAATGATTTCTGACACGTTCGGAAATAAGACAGAATCTTCTAACATTGAAGGATACGGCGACCTTTGTTTACAAGACACGTTTGATAAAGGAATTGTTTTTAGCAAAGTTATTAAATCGTTACATAATGTATGTTATTGTATTTAAGCAATTATACTTAAAGACAATTATATCTATACAGAGAACATTAGTGCCCCCGTGGCAATTTCTATAGTGATGTTCCCGAGGACATAACCATAACTGATCGTTACAGACATGTGGTTTATTATGTTTTCAATGGAATAGAATATCATCGATGTATTTTCTTCAAAAGTATACAATCGAATGTAGATAAATACATTCCTTTGATTTCATAGATAACATTTATTTTTATAATTTCGGACTGAAATAACTGTTTCTTAAGTAATGTTACTTCAACAGCTTATCAACTGTAACCTGATGATATCTTGTTAACATTATATATAAGTATCCAGATCGCAAAATATTTTAAATCATCAGCAGCTATTTTATAATTATATAATACTGCCTGTAAAGAGGTTAGAAATATAATATTCACATTTTAAATAAAGTTTACTGGATGTTTAATTTTCCTGACATCATCATGTTGATACAGGCGCGTTTATTTGTTTCCAAAAAGTTTTAAATATTAAAATATTTAATTTATCAACTATTATCATAAGGGAAATGAAAATAAACGAAAACAAACACGTCCAGGTCAACGAAATAATATCAGAACAAACTAAACACCGATAAAACAACAAGTATACTGTATAGAACCAAACCACAAAAATCAGCAAAATATAAAATCAGCAACAAATAAAAACAAAACAACAACAAAAATCAAGAGCATGGAAGATAAAAACTGTTTCATTTGTAATTAACATGTAAAATAAAATCAATTGCGCGTGTATATTATCATTTAGTATGTAAGGTATCATTTACAAGTACAAAAAAAGAAGAAAAAAAGATAAATGTAAGTAAACAAGCGTTGTTATTGTATATCAAATTTGTCTAGATTCTATCTAAATTAGATATCATTAAGTGATAAACCAGCAATCTCCCGCAGTTTCTTTTCTACTCATAAGAGGAATGTATATCGTTGCTTTAGGATAAGCCGCCCTTGATCATCCTTATCGGCTTTAAGTGATGTTTGAAAACCTATTATATTGTATTGACTTTGCTCGATCATGCTCTCGTGTGACAAAAAATTATGTGATTCCATTGTCTTTATTACTACTTGCAATCAGACACTCTCTGTTCAAAAGAGATGTTCTCAAATATTTCGATAGTTTAGATTGTAGTTTGAATGGTTGTTTGTCTGGATTGAAATAAACTCCCCTACACTTCGGAATAGTAAATTGTATTAAAGAATGTACATTAGTTACAATAAATTCAATAAAGAAAATAACCTGATCGTACAAGTTCATTTTAAATATGTATTTATTTGAATGATTTTTTTAGAAAGAAAAGTTTCGTTTGAAATAAATATGTCTCTACTTATAGTAGTGTGAATTGCAAGACGATTTCAAACTGCAGTATAAACATAGTTCTCATGCAGTATATATAAACTAAATCATTTTAACTTTTAATGTTTTATAATCTAGATTTTACGGTAGACCTTTCTTACACTTTCAATTGACGTTACAAATAAAGAAGTTTCATTGGACCGTCTTATATCATTTTCATTAAAATATATTTAGCAAATTCTCATTGTCATATTGGGTATATAATATCTTAACGAGAAAAACATATTTAACTGAACAACATCTTAACCACATTGTAATATTTATTTCTGCAGTATGAGAGCAATAAACACATCAAGAAATATCACACACATGTTAAAGTGTATACCCTTCTTGTATTTTCTTCCTAATCACTTGCGACCATTAACTCCTGTCTAAATACCAAGTACCAGAAGTTTTGTTATCAATAAAGCTTCCCTTCGAGCAGATAAATTGTGATAGGATAAACCATTTAGCTAGATTTTCTCTCACATTTCCAAAGCACGAAAACATCGTTCATCTGTCAATGGTGACATGTTTGCTGAAGACGGCTAGCGCAATCTTTCTGCGAGGCTGACCATTGTTGTAGACGAGTGTAAATATTTGCAACATTTCATGATGTCGCTTTTCTGCAAACATAATCCGAAATGTAACACAACCGATGGCAATTATTTTTGTAGGACCATTAAGAAAATTTTACTGTAATATTTGTTCAGAAAAATGTAGTTTCCGGAAATGAATTGAAACTGAAATAAAAAATCTTTAAGACAAAAATAGGATGAATGATCAGTTTAATTTAATAAAAGTTAAATATTACTTCTCATATAAAAGATTTAATGCACAAAACAGTGAAAGGAAAACACAGCTTTTTACTTCTTTCATTTTGAAAAAGAAACACACGATTTCCTATCATTAATTTTAGCAGTTATAAATGTGAGCAGGTGCATAGAACAGTCTATCTTAGCTTTTCATCGGCTGCTACGATTCACTGAAAATAAAAACAGCAACTTTTAAATCAGAAAAATACAGTTACAAACACATTCTAAATTGTTGAGGATAAAGGTAGATTCTACAAATAGGACAACTGAAAACGAATAACAAAATGTAATTATAATTAAGAACAGACCAAACTGTTTTACTATATATCATGTAGATAAGATAAGAATATGCATAAAAATTAATTCATCAACAAAAAAAAAAAAAAAAAAAAAAAAAAAATAAAAAGTACCAGTCATATCATTAAACTATTAAAATATATTTTTTATCATTAAATATAATTATTAAAACTGAAACATGTTCTGTAAAATAAAAAGAAAAGAAAACGAAAATGTATCATTGAGAGGGGAAAAGTATTTGTATATTGCAATCGCAATACACTAGAGATAATACAACCCTGCCTGATGTTAATGATGGCTTACGGCCCTTTATCTTATTATAGTGTTTTAATGAAAAAAATAACTAGACATTGTATGGAAGTTCTAAGAAAAAGACCGAATATGAAGAATACAAGTTGGTTTTGTGTTTCCAGCTTTCAATTTACATGGGTAAGATCTTTTTTTAAACACTTTATGTTTGACCATTAATGATCAAATTTACTCAGCTATTGCCAACATTTGACAAATTAACAAAGTATATTGAACACAATCTATCCAGTTTAATAGAATTTTTAACAGATTATTAAATTATATTCGTGTATCTCCTTGACCGATGTATTATTTATAACGTTTGCCTTTTAAGTAAACGTAATAAGAAAAACGAACCAGTGCTTTAAGCTAGAATAGTTACAACTAATTATATGCAACAACATTATATTACTCATTATAGGGAAATCATATATATTCGACTAATAGTATTTTATCCTTTTTTCTGCATGAAATGTTTTCCGATGTGTATTCATACATGTACGTTCGTTTTTATTTCTCGTGAAATAGACGATTATCCGATTGTATTGTTTTTATAACTATTTGTAATCAAATACTCTCTGTTAAATTGAGCTTGTTAGTTTCCTGATAGTTTGCACCATAATAATATTGATGTTTGTCTGGTTCGAAAAACACACAAAGATGTTTTTTGAAATTATTTGAGACAGATTGAACATGAAGTTAAGTAAAAACTTGAATTATTGTGTTACGTAAACATGTAAAACGGCCAGGTATTGAAAACAATATATACGAGGTCTGTCCCTAAAGTAGGCATATTTTATAAAATCAAAACAAATCGTCATAGCAATTTCAGATCTACACTCATGTAAATTATATAAATTTCATTTTTATTTTAAAAATCTTTCTATATGACTGGCCGTAAAAGTAGACGAATTCATGTCCAATATTTCTTTATTCACGTGGAGATTTTTGTAAAGTATACTAGGGTGAATTTCAGCATGTTTTGTTCCTAATCATTCGGGCGCTATTATCTCTGTTTCAGCTCAGATAAGACCATCATAGTAATTCTGCTATCAATCAATGATAGAATACACCATTTAGCTCTATTTTCTAACTGTCCAAAGAAAAGCGGACATATCGTTCATTTATCAATGCTTTCGTTACTAAAGACTGCTTTCTCATTTATTCTGCATTACTGACTATTTTTGTAAGCTACTATATTTGTTTCATTTTATGATGATGATTTTCTACCATCAAAAAAATCCATAATATAAAGCAAACGAATGCAAGCAAAAAAGAGTTTGTAATATTTTTACGAAACGTATTCCAAATCGTCTTTTCGGTTTGTATGCGAAATATCAAGTAACCTCGAAATATGAAGTAACCTCGAATGGTATTATTTATATTTACCTAATTACTAACAGTTTAAATAATTCAATGGTCACATACATCAAGGTGAACAGGATCTGTAATACTGCTTGCTTTATTTCATGACCTTGAATGACTTTGAATGAATATGAGTAATGAACAGTTTCATATAAAACTAAGACAATGCCCTTTTGGTAAAATATCAACTCTACTATATTTATTATCAGTAAATAACTTGTATATTGAATTATCCACTCATTTTTATTAATTTTGACATGTTTTCATATATATTACAAAGCATTTATCCGAACACGAGTTGTCATTACTGTTAAATATTTTTCGTTTAATGTGAAAAACATTTTCCCTTAATAATACATGAAGAAAAACGGTCTGCGTCTTTCACATTTAGACTTTTATTGAACATTTACCATTGGAAGAGAAAATGTTTTTGTCTTAACGTAAATGTTTCATTTCCTTTTTGGAATGTCTCAATCCTAAGAGTAAACTATCCTGCATAGTATCATATATATCTATATTTTTAGATAAAATAAAAAAAATTGTCATCCTGAATATAACATGTGACAATGTCCATTCTTAATTTGTTACGAAAACGTTAGATGTACTTGTCATAATTTGTATGTTTAATCTTTGAAACTATGGCAATCATACATAAATGCTTGGGATAGCTACATTTAAATTTTCCTAGTTCATATTTAATATATTATAATTTACTAATTCATTGATGAGAATAAAAAACGTTTTTCCCCACTAGTCTTTTATTCTACAATTAATAAACGTACTTCTCCTCAGCCTCAGTAATAACCATATCATGAAAATTATATAGGTTTTTATGATTTATTGATAATAATAGACGTTCAATATATGATTAACCAACATGCATGTAGAAGCATGGTTTCATATGTTATTCGAGTTTAAGTAAATTATCATTGTGCTGCACAAATGACCTTTATTTCTGGAAACGATACCATTCATGGTAATTACATTAGCAGACATTTCCTTCCTCATTCGAGATTTCTATTGTTTTATTTCCGTGAACATAACTGTAACCGCCTATTAGGGATAAATGATTAAAGGAACTTAACAAGTCATGTTTCACATTTACAGAAATAACAATTGTGTTTGTTGTCTTGAAAAACCATTTTAGCATTATCTTTTGATAATATGTAATGCAGCCTCCCTCTTCTATCATACTCCTAAATAGCATATTTCCTTGGATAATTATGATGAAGAACCAATGGCAATACATGACGCACCTTTCATGCAAAATATGTGAATTCTCAAGAAATAACTATCTCAAGGAAAACTAAATACCTTCAGCGTAACAAATATAACTTTTCGTATAATTTCAGAGTGAGTAAGTGTCTCTTAATAATCCAAATAAAAGCATATTAAATACAAGTTTTTAATTTTTTAATTTTGATTACTCGCATTGAAGTAGAAATCACTGCAATAATTCATTATTAGTATTTACTTCATTTCTATTTCGTTTTATATTTATTCATTGGCTATTTTCCATTATTTATTGGCACCAATTAAAATATTAGGAGTTTCTCTAATATGAAAACACATTCTTACCACACACTAAGTGAAACAAGTTTAACTTCCCTAATGTATTATTTGTACCAATTATATCCCGCCTCAATTATGTCATTACAACGAAGATATCATGTCAACTTTTAATTCAATCGTAAAACATACCACTGTCTGGTACATGTAGTTAATACGATATATATATAAATCATTTAATCAATGTGAACAGTACTACAAGGACTTCTTGATTTGTCAGTTCAACACAATTCAATAAAGAAATCGTCGGGGTACTAGAACGAAATGAAGGAAATTTTTACTAACAAATATGTGCATTATTTCGTTCACTAAAACAATAACAATTGAGACATACGTAACCCGTGCCCTAGATCTTTACAAGTGTTGTATTTTTCAAGTTTAAAGTGACTTATGTATATGTTGCTTTGTCTGCGTTAGTTATATTTCTCATGAGACAGAGGATTATCCGAGTGTTTTGTCTTTATTACTGTATACAATCAGATTCCTTCTATCAAAATGAGTTTGTCTAACTGTTCAGATAGTTAACACTGTATACACGGTATTTATAGCTGTACTCTGTCCAGTTCGTACAACTCACAATGACTACTAGTATTCGGGAAGGGCGGTATATAAATTTACAAGATATTTGGTTATATAGTTTTAATGAATTGAAAACACTATTTGAAATCTTTAACGTTAAATGATGTAGTGTCAACTTATATATAGATTCGAGCATTTTAAAGATTCAAATATGATGTGTATATGTAATTGGTTAAAAAAGAGCAATTATACAAAACAATTTATTTTATATTTATATGAAAAAGTTTGTTTGTCTTACATATCAAATCCGGGCAAGCAATTAGTGTAAGGTATTTCGTTTTTTTTCTATCAGACAAAACCATTTTTCTTAGAAAATAATTTGGTCATTGATGTTATACATTTGCTTCATCCAAATTCAAAATCGATTTACAGCGAATTGGATTTTTATTTTAAAATTTCTTTAATGACAATATTATTTATCAGTTTATTACAGTAACCTTTGTTGCAAAAGATGAACACAATAAGCAAATTACTGGTCTGTAAAAGTACCAGACATAAAATAACATACATTTTGGTATTATTGTGATATGTCTATGATCCAAACTATAAAGGTTTTAAGTCCAATTTAAAATCCGTCTTTGAACCACTAATTTTTAAAAAAAACCTCGGATATGCCCGAAGGATTTTGTGGTTGATTTATGTGAAAAAAAATACTGGTAAATCTTATGATTCATTTTTGTTTATATTAAACTATATGTATAGAGTCCCGGGTATTTCATTTTAAAATAGAGTAAAAAAAGTGTTCATGTTAATTGGAAAACAATTAATAAACCGCAAGAAAATTTTTTGACCATTTAAATGAAATATATTCAATCACTAACTTTTCTGCACTCGGATTTTGTAAATAATATATGCAAGTTTTATGCTAGGAAAAATTCATTTCCAAGAAACATATTTTCTTCTCGGCTATGATAAAAGGATTGTCCTCGAACAAAAAATTGTAATGTGTAGAACGCGAGAAAATCGTCCATCATCATGCGACTTTCGTACTGTTACTTCAACATGAACGTGTTAACTTAACAGTGTCTGAAGAATACTATAAGCAGTCACGTCCCAAGTATTCTTAATGGTTATTTTAACATAAATCAAAATAATTCGTTTTCAGAGATTGCCTTGTGAATGTATTCTTTTCTTTTTCTTTAAGTTTCACCTTACCTATAAAAAATTAAACAACAACAACAAAACAATAATAATGAGAAAAATAATAAAAATCAAATAAATAAAAAGTCGCATGATTTACTGCGGGATGACACGATTAACTTTGCAAGTCGTCAATAAGAACAACAGTATATTAAAACATTCACATTGTTCAGCTTTACACTTCAGGACCAATTTAAGATGTCTTGCTTTGTTGCATTTTTATTTACATTTTTCTTCAAATGAAAAGACAGTGTTCTCTTATATCCGTATACAAATAACGGACTGTGCAACTGTCTGTGGTTTACCGATATTTTAATATCGTGGAACCATGCTAAATTAAATCATGCGTAAACACGTTCCATCTATAAAAGCAAAGGTAAATCTAAAGACGAACTGTTTCACACGGAACAAACTGCGTATGCGTTGTATTGGATTATAATAAAACATCTGATCTATTCAATCTATCCGTTTGTTTACATTTAGAAACTAGGCAATAAGTTTGTTTCGAAGAAATTTAAATGTATACATTTTAAAGTTGTGTACTTTTACTTTTGAAATGATTTGTATAGTGTTGTGCGGCTTCAAAAACTTAATTAGCCGATAATAGTAAAGCGATGTCACATGTATGTGCTTTTTTTTGGTTAGATTTGGTACGGGTCTGGTGCCTTTATTGACTTATATACATGTATACTAAATGTTTATGCTCAAATTTGATTTTTATATTTTTATTGTCGGTCATTTGCTTATTAAAAGTTTAGATATCTTTAATTGGGATAAAACTAATAATGTCCAAGACATTAGGATAAACCATTACGAGAGTGTCAGTTATGTTTATATATTAATATGCATGTACATGGTGTCGTATTCCTGGCACAATACGACATTGGCTCAAGGGTACCCGTCATGTCACAGCATAAAACAAGTACTATTCGTACGACGTAACGAAATGTTTGTGTCGTGATGCTTCCCCTTTAATTTCCACAACTGCGCACATCTAAACGGACATTCGTCTATGTGTATACGTAGCATTTTTTGGTTATTCTAAAAGTATCGTTGCACAGCAGTGCGTAAAACCTCGCTTGTATATTCTTTATAGAAAGAGAGAAATTGAGAGAATCTGCGGGGCAATAAATGTGATGTTTCCTTTAATGTGCTAGAGATATTTCATTGTCGCAGTTTCGTTGACAGGATACGCGTATATAAGCTGTATAAACAGTAACCAGGTTATAAAATATTTATGTGGAAGTCTGAAAAATATCTCCAGGACTCCTAGCAATTGATGCCGCTAGAAATCCTCGAATGATAAACATCTGCTTGTTTAAAAGCTCCATTATTATCCGTTTTGTTGTAAAACAGAGAAAAATGGAATCTTTTAAGAATGCCGAAAACGACAAAACAGAAAATTTCATAGGTTCTGCTCTTGTTCATCAGTTGTTTTAAGTTTGATTTCGTTAACATAAACAAAATATATACAGACATGCAAAGTATTATTTGTACGGAAGATTGAAAGTGTTTGGTAACTCGTTTTTGTGCCATGTCCTTTCTGGGCTAAATGGACTGAAGAGAGCATAAGTAAGAAATTATATTCTGGCGCTATTACAAGATAATCTTTAACCAGTGATCGTAAACTATTAATATACTTTTTTTTCATTTACCTTATTAAGTGGAAAAGTAGAAACGCCATTATCAGAAATTGCCTGCAGAATTGGTGTTATTTATCCTGGTAACGGGTTGATATGATCGGAAATGACGAATGATGATTCTTTTTTCGCAAGTACCCAATCTCTTTAAATTACTTTCATTATTTTCATTATTTCTATTTCTGTTTTTCACTATACATGTATAACATCGTACTATATGTTTTTGAATATAAATTGCGAATAGTTCATAAGAATTTCGCCTCGGCTACATTATTCAACTAAAAAAAAGTTGTTGTAGTATTTTTGGTATCCCTTAATTTCAATCCGCCTTTTATCTTAAATGGCAATGACATTTAGCAGTTTGCATCCAAGACAGAATTATAGAAAAGTGGAAGGGTTATGCCATACAGCATTCGAGTACTAGATACCGTATGATTTCCCTACGGGATTAAGTGTTCATTTGCTCTTCTAAGAACAATATTACCCTACGATATGAACTATTCATATGACTCATTCATTGACATACTGCAGTATAATTAGGTGTCCAATCTGTTAATACATTTTTAGACGTGTTAAAAATAATCGACAGTACATGAACATATATTAATATATTGCATTGTGCATTTCGATAGTTAATATTTTCCATGCAATTACTCTAGTAAAATACGAAAAGAAATTAGGTATGTCAATAATGTATCGTTATATGTTTACATAGTAGTTAAGCAAACGGAAGAAATCGTTAACTCTCGCCACGGTTTTGTTTGATAAACTTGATAACTTATCAGACTCTGTGTGACAAATATTTACTGAGCAAAACCTTGTTTGTATGCAATATGACTAACTTTCATTAACTGGCACCATCTGCGCTGTACAATGTCACTCAATGAACCATCTTATTCGCATAAAGTCAGTTGTTATAGTTTTTCATTGGCATTTACAACTAAAATACACATTGTTACATTTCATAGCATTACATATAGAAAATTATCTTACATTCAGGTTAAAGACCACAAAATTAAAGCTGACCTTATAAGAACAACGACAAATACTTTACCATATGGCTTAAAGTGACATTTACCCCATCTAAAAATAAATGGAGAGTGTTCTAGTAATATTAAAATAAATTAATATTTCTTCATATTAGATATCTGTTTTATTATAAATGTCACCAGAAACATGAACATTTATGAACATCCTTTGGATATTATCAATAATTTTCAATTTAAAATAATGGGTGCAGTATTTTTCATGTTATAGTCAGTAATTGAATTTCATTCTAAACATTTGTAATTTTCAATAATTGTCCAATCGCTAATGAGAAATAAACACTATTTATAAATATACAACTAATTTATCTCAGTTTGGCAGTTAAAATGAACATAACATCAAAATAATAGCAAAACTTAAACACTTTAAACGAATGATACTATAATAAGGAACAATAGATTAAACGTTGTCTTGTTTAATCTCCAGAAAGCAACATAAGCAAAGGATGACTCAGGCAGTTGACAAGTAAATGTTTTTTTGGGAAACCCAAAAACAGATAAACCAAAAATAAATTTTTTTTAAAAATAAATATCTGAGGAAATTTGTATTTTAAATAGTTCCTCCAATTTTTGGGAAAAACCCTTTTTTAAATTTGGGGGTTTCAACAGTTTTGTTATTTTAAAAAATTTGAAAACAGGGTCCATCCCTAAAATTTACTTTGTTTTGGAAAAAAAACCCAAATTTTTCCCAAACTAAACGTTTTCCTTTCGACATTTAATGCTTTTTTGAAATTTTTTAAGGGGTCATGACCCGGGGGGGGACAACAAAACACATTTTTTGTACTATAGACCCTTTTTACATTTCAAAAAATAAACATCATGGGTTTAATTGAGGGTCAAATTTTTCACCACTTTACATAATTTTTTGTTATTATGGGTTTTTTTGAAAGGAATTAAAAAAGTGAAAATTTTATGGCCAGTGAAAAACCTTTTAAAAAGGGAAGCAGGTAGTCCCAAAAATTCATAAATGGGTTTTAACTAAAAAATTTTAAAATTTAAATAATTTATTCATTTCTAATAGCTAAAAAATTACCCTTTAAAGAAAGAAAAACTAGAGAAAATTTATTTTTTATGGAAATATATTTAGGACCTTGAATGATTTTAAAATGAATTGAACAGGGGAAACGAACAGTTTGCATGTAAAGAAGAAAAATTTCCCGTTTGGGTTATAGCCCTACTTCCCATGATAAAAAAACTTGCCTGCGGAAAAAAACAGTTTGGGGCCAAATTTTTAAAATTCTAAAACTATACATTTTTATTTCTCACGTTTAATATTTTTACCCAATAAAAAAATTTGGGTTTCCTTAAAAATACCAAAAGAAAAGAACGATTTTCTTTTTTTTACACTACCCCCTTATAACTTTATTTTTGGAAGAAAAAATTTTTTTTTAAAAATTTTTGTATCATGCAACTGGTAAATTTTCCTTTTTGGGAAAATAAACACATGCAAAAGGGTCCAGCATAGGCATCTTTTTCACGATTTTACATATTTTAAAACAGTACCCCTTGAAACTGTCGAAAATATTCTTTTATTTTCCCAGGAAAAATTAAAAAGATAACGTTTTTTTCATCTTAAATTAAACATTTTAAATACTTTGAAAGGGAAAAACTTAGAAAAAATTGTCATAATTTGTATGTTTAATCTTTCAATATGACGTTTGAAACTATGGAAATCATTTACATGTATAAAATGCTTGATAAAGTTACATTTAGATATTCCTTGTTCATATTTATTATATCATAACTTACTATTTTTTTATGAGAATGAAAAATGTTTTTCCCAACGTGTCTTTCATTCTACAAATTCAAAAACTTACCTAAATATGCAAATCTCTTAATAGAAATGTGTAATCTGAATGTATCAAATGATTGGAAAGTATAACGTTCTAACTTCCTCAGCCTAATTATCAACCAGATCAAGACAATGATATGGAGTTTCATGATTTACTGATAATAGTAGACGTTTTTTATAACGATACAACAACATGCATTCATGGTTATTCGAGTTTAAGATTAGCATTGTGTAGCATAAATGTCCTTTATTGTCCGAAAATGATTACGCTCATGGTAATTACATTAGCAGTTGGGGCGTCTGTGGCCGAGTGGTAAAGGTCGTTGACTTCAAACTACTTGCCCCTCACCGCTGTGGGTTCGAATCCCGACTGGGACTTTGGATTCTTTCATGTGAGAAAGCTATCCAGCTAGCTTACGGAACGTCGGTGGTTCTACTCAGGTGCCCGTTCGTGCCTGAAATAATGCACGGAAGGGCCCCTGAGGTCTTCCTCCACCAGTAAAGCTGGAACGTCGCCAAATGACCTATACTGTGTAGCTGTGACGTACCCCCCCCCCCCCAAAAAAAAAAAAAAAAAAAAATTAACATAAAAAAACAAACATTAGCAGTTATTTCCTTCCTCATTCAAGATTTCTGTTGTTTTATTTTCGTGAACATAACTGTTACCGCATATAAGGGATAAATGATTAAAGGAACTTAACAAGTCACGTTTCACATTAACAGAAATATCAATTGTGTTTGTTGTCTTGAAAAAGCCATTTTTAGCATTATCTTTAGATTAATGTAAGGCAGGCCCCTCTCCCATTATACTCCTAAAATACCCCATTTCCTTACATAATTATGATGAACAACCAATGGCAATACATGACGCACATTTCATGCAAAATATGTAAATTCTCAAGAAATAACTATATTAAGGAAAACTTAATACGTTCAGCGTAACAAATATAACTTTTCGTATAATTTGAGAGCGAGTAAGTGTCTCTTGATAATTCAAATAAAAGCATATCAAGAATTGTTTTCAGGCAAATTCAGATTTAAAGTTGGAAGTGAGTATAATATTAAATCTTATATGAAACCGGCAACACAATAATAACATTGTAATTCATAATTCTTGAAAAGTAATCTAGAATTATAAAATATTGCCTACCGTGGTAATAATCCATTCACATAATATGTGAAAACAGCTAAACTGTTTTTTTAAATACATACCTGAGTATTTCTCACATATACCTATAATATCAGATAGAATATTAAATTTCGAAAAATAACTAGACAAATTGTAACATTCATAACATTTCAAATAAGAATTTTATAATATTTTCTGCAAGATAATTTGATGATAAACTGTTAGCTAGTCTAAAACATTAAGGTCTAGATAATGTTTGTGTCTGTAAAAAGTGTATCCTGTCGAGGTTTTTAAGTTAGTTTTAATTTTGATATCTCGAATTGAAATAGAAATCATTGCAATTTATATTAATGTATTTACATGTACTTTACTTTTATCATATTTTATAAAACAAATTATTGGCTATTTTCTATTATTCATTGACACGAATAAAACTATTAGCACCAATTAAAATATTAAGAGTTGCTCTAACATGAAACACATTTAGTGGAACATGCTGTATTTTCTCTAAATGTATTAATTGGACCAGTTACATCCCGCCTCAGTAATGTCATTACTATGTGGAAATCATGTCAACTCTTAATTTAATTGTAAAACATACTACTGTCTGGTGCATGTTAGTAATACCAAAGTTATAAATAATTTAAAGTTTGTGAAAAGTACAACACTGCCTTCCTGATTTGTCAGTCCAATATAAATTACAATGAAGACTCCATTGGGGAATTTAAATGAAAAAAGTAAATTTCATGTGAAATTTTTACTAACAATCATGTGCATTGTTGCGTTCACTAATACAATTACAAGTATTGTTTCAGACATTCCTTTACCATTTTTTGTCTATATCAGCGTTGTTTTACATGTTTAAAGTGACTTTTGAGATGTATATATTGCTCTGTCTTCGTTCGTTATATTTCTCATGTGACGGTGGATTATCTGATTGTATTGTTTTTATTACTGTATACAATCATATTCCTTCTATCAAAATGACTTTGTCTGACTGTTCTGATAAGGTAAGACTGTATTGATACCTGTGCTTTGTCTGGTTCGTAAAACCTCAATGACTATTTTAGAAGGGCTTTACAAGATATTTTGTAATAAACTTAATAAAACGAATTGAAAGAATTAATTGAAATCTTTATCGTAAAATGATATTGTATCAATTCATATATTGATATAATGTAAAAATTGAAATAGGATTGTTATACATGTATGTAATTATTAAAAGAAAGGACAATTATACAAAAGGTTTATCATTAATGACAATTTTAAGTAGTCACTAAATTTTAATTCAAATTCAGATTCAAAATCGACTTACAGTGAATTGGATTTGTATTTTAAGATTACTATAATGACCATGTTGTCTATCAGTTTATTAAAGTAAACTGGCGGTCTTTGCTACAGAATATGATTACAATAAGCAAAAAATACCAGACATAAAATATTATTTATTCTGGTATTCATGAGATATTTCTATAAAACAAACAATATAATTGAAGTATGAAAGTTTAAATTCCAATTCAAAATCCGTGTTTGAGCCAGTAACTTTTATAAACTCTGATATTCCCGAAGAATTTTATGGTTTATTTAGGTAGATTCTGGTAAATGTAAATATTCGTAAGGTTTCCTTACTACACTGTATACTGAGCCCCGGGTATTACATCTAAAATATAGTACTGGAAGTTTAAATGTTAATTTGAAAACAAACAATCAATCACAATTAAAGGTTTATTCCATAGAAATGGAATATAACCGTAAACTTTTCTGCGTTCGATTTGTAAGAAATATGCAAGTTTTATGCTTGCAAAAAGTCTTTTCTAAGAAACATATTTTCTTCTCAGCTATGATAGATGATACACATGTAAAAGGATAGTCCTCGAACAAAAATGTAATGTGTGTAATGTGTCGAACGCGAGAAAACCGTTCATCATGATGGGACTTTCGTACTGTTACTTCTACATGAACGTGTTAACTTGACAGTGTCTGGAAAATGCTATAACCAGTCACGTCCCAAGTATGCTTAATGGTTATATTAACATCAATCAAAATAATTCGTTTTGCAGAGATTGCCTTGTGAATGTATTCTTTTCTGAAACAAAGGTCATTTTCTTTAAGTATCGCTTTACTCATAAAAAAGCAAACAAACAACAACAACAACAACAACAACAAAACATTAATTATAATAATAAAAAATAATAGTAATATAAATAATAATAAAAAAACGAGCATTTGAAGTTTACAACAATACCGAAATGATTTTGAAGTTTTTCTTTCACATTCCTGAAAGTATTAAGTTAAGCATATCAATTAATCTCAAATTAACATGTATATGCCGTAAATATGTTCATTGATAAATGAGATTATATCTTATAAATGCATCGCTTTTTTTAAAGCGAAAAATTTATTTTTGGGTGTTGATGCTTGAAAGGAAATATAGTTTTGTAGAACTCTTTTCTCGTAAAAAGAACATTTTTAATTCAGAAAAAGTTGTTTTGTGAATTCCGGTTTTTAGAAATCTTTGGCTTTTTTTTTAAAAAAATTGGTTCAACTTAAAAGAAAATGAAGTAATCTATTTTTTTACGATAAAAATAGTAGGTTTATATGGAAAGGAAAAAAATATATGTAATAAAAGTATACATTTATATATTTTTTAAAAAAGGGGGAAAGAGAAAAATGCGAGCAATAACTGTGATGTTTCCTTTAATGTACTGCAGATATTTCATTGTCGCAGTTTCGTTGACAGCATACGCGTAAATAAGCTGTATAAACAGTAACTAGTTTATAAAATATTTATGCAGAAGTCTGAAAAATATCTCCAGGACTCCTCGCAATTGACACCTCTAGAAATCCTCGAATGATAAACATCTGCTTGTTAAGAAAGCTTCATTATTGTCTTTTTTAGTAAAACAGAGAAAAACGGAATCCTTAAAGAACGCCAAAAACGACAAAACTAAACTGAAAATGTCGCAGACCTGCTCTTGTTAATCTGTTGTTTTGTTTTTAATTTCGTTAACATAAACAAAATATATGCAGAAATGCAAAGTTAATTATTTGTTCGGAAGTGTTTGTTTCTCGATTTTTTGTCATGTTGGCTAAATGGACTGAAGAGAGCATAAGTAAGGAAGCAAATTCTGGCGCTATTGCAAGATAATATTCAACCAGTGATCGTAAACTATTAATATACTTTTCGTTCATTTACCTAATTGTAAAGTAGAACATTAGAACCACAAAACACGTACTACATGTTTTGAATATAAATTTCGAATAATTGATGAGAATTACGCTTCGGCTACATTACTCAACTAAAAAAGTCGTAGTAGTATTTTGGGTATCACTTAATCTCAACCCGCCTTTTATCTTAAATGGCAATGGCATTTAGCAGTTTGCATTTAAGTCAGAATAATAGAAAAGTGGAAGGGTTATGCCATACAGCATTCGAGGAAGAACAACTAGATATCGAATGATTTCCCTACGGGATTAAGTGTTCATTTGCTCTTCTAAGAACAATATTACCCTACGATATGAACTATTCATATGAGTCATTGATTCACATCCTGCAGCATAAATTGGTATCCAATCTGTTTGTAACATTTTAGACGTGTTAAAATTAATCTTCAATTCATGAACATATATCAAATATGTACTATTATTGGCACTTATTATAATAATTAAAGAATATATATATTGCATTGTGCATTTCGATAATTAATATTTTCCATGCAGTTACTGTAGTAAAATACGAAAATACATTAGGTTTGTCAATAAAGTATCGTTATATGTTTACATAGTAGTAGAGCAAACGAAAGAAATCGTTAACTCTCGCCACGGTTTTGTTTGATAAACTTGATAACTTATCAGACTCTGTGTGACAAATATTTACTGAGCAAAGCCTTGTTTGTATGCAATATGACTAACTTTCATTAACTTACACCATCTGTGCTGTACAATAACATTCAATGAACCACCTTATTCGCATAAGGCCAGTTGTTATAGTTTTTCATTGGCTTTGACAACTAAAATACACATTGTTACATTTCATAGCACTACATATAGAAAATTATCTAACAGTCAGTTTAAAGACCACAAAATTAAAGCTATCCTTAAGAACAACGACAAATACTTTACCATATGGCTTAAAGTGACATTTACGCAATCTAAAAATAAATGGAAAGTGTTTTAGTAATATAAAATAAATAAATATTTCTTCATATTAGATTTCTGTTTGATTATAAATGTCACCGGAAAAATAAACATTTATGAACATCCTTTGGAAATTATCAGCAATTTTCAATAATGGGTGCAGTTTTTTTATGTTATAGTCAGTAATTGAATTTTATTCTAAACATTTGATATTTTCAATAATAGCCCAATCGCTAATGAGAAATAAAAAATATTTATAAATATACAACTAATTTATCTCAGTTTGGCAGTTAAAAATGAACATAACATCAAAATAATAGAAAGACTTAAACACTTTAAACGAATGATACTATAATAAGGAACAATAGATTAAACGTTGTCTTGTTTAATGTCCAGAAAGCAACATAAGCAAAGGATGACTCAGGCAGTTGACAAGTAAATGTCCTTTTGTAAACTATAACAGATAACCAAAAATAAAATGTTTTTGAGAAATAAATATCTGAGGAATATTGGACCTTTAACTAGTTATCTGAAACAATTTTATTGTGACAACATTCCTTTAAATTGTCAACAGTTACTGTTATTTTACAAATTGTACACGTCCATGCTAAATAATATATTGTCCTGATAACAAACGCATCTCTCCTAACTAGAAGCATGTATGTCGATTGTCGACACTTAATGCTTATTTTGTATGTTTAAGTCATGACCCGGTGACAACAAAACGACTATTTCTTGTGACTATAGGAGGCATTTACAGTCAAACATGACATCTATAGCTGTAATATGATGTCGATTATCACCAGCTATTACATGAAAATTACTGTTATTATCTTGTTTTTGCACAAATTATGGACGTTCAGATTACAAGATGAAAATACATGGCCATTGTTCATCCTGTTTAAAAAAACAAGCATGTAGCTACCAGAGATTGTATAACATATATGGCTATATACTAACATATATAAAGTTTTATTATAGTATATCATTTTCTAATAGCCTAACAAATTACCCTTTAGAGAAAGATAAACTAGAGACAATTTATAAATTTATAGCAATATGATTTCATGACCTTGAATGACTTTGAATGAATTTGAATAGTGAACGAACAGTTCCATGATAAAAAGTAGAACAATACCCGTTTGGTAAAATATCAGCCCTACTTTACTCATGATAAATAAGTAACTTGTCCTGCGGTAAAAAACTATGTCTTTGGTACCAATTTTACAATTCTAAATACATATCACATATTATTTCTCACTGATTAATATCTTTCATTCAATATGAAAAACTTGTTTCCTTAATAATACATGAAGAAAGAACGATTTTCGTTTTTCACACATAGACCTTCATCAAACATTTATTATTGGAAGAGAAAATGTTTTATTTTAAAATAAATGTATCATGCACTGGATAATAGTTCCATTTTGGAAGAATAAACACATGCAAAATGTCCAGCATAGTATCATGTCATCATTTCACGATTAACATATTTCATCAACAGTACACATTGAAACTATCGCAATATATATATTTGTTATATTTCCAGATAAAATAATAAGATAACGTTTTGTCATCTTGAATACAACATATAACATGACAATGTCTATTCTAAATTTGTAAAGGAAACGTTAGATATACTTGTCATAATTTGTATGTTTAATCTTTTAGTATGACGTTTGAAACTATGGCAATCATTTACATGTATAAAATGCTTGATACTAATAGACGTTTCTTATATACGATTACAATCAAACAAAAACAATCAATGGTTAATTTCGCGGTTTAAGTTTAATTAGCAATTGTGCTGCATAAATGTGCTTTATGTCTGCCATGGATGTTAAATTAGCGGCTCAAATGTGGAAATGTTGTCTTTAAATTCATAGCAGTTGAGGCGTCTGTGACGGAGTGGTAAAGGTCGTTGACTACAAACTACTTGCCCCTCACCGCTGTGGGTTCGAATCCCGACAAGGACATTGGATTCGTTCATGTGAGAGAGCTATCCAGCTAGCTTACGGAACGTCGATGGTTCTACTCAGGTGCACGTTCTTGCCTGAAATAATGCACGGAAGGGCCACTGAGGTCTTCCTCCACCAGTAAAGCTGGAACGTCGCCAAATGACCTATACTCTTTCGCTGTGACGTACCCCCCAAATAAAACATAAAATAACAAACATTAGCAGTTATTTCCTTCCTCATTCAAGATTTCTATTGTTTTATTTCCGTGAACATAACTGTTACCGCATATAAGGGATAAATGATTAAAGGAACTTAACAAGTTACGTTTCACATTAACGGAAATATCAATTGTGTTTGTTGTCTTGAAAAAGCCATTTTTAGCATTATCTTTAGATTAATGTAAGGCAGGCCCCTCTCCCATCATACTCCTAAAATACCCCATTTCCTTACATAATTATGATGAACAACCAATGGCAATACATGACGCACCTTTCATGCAAAATATGTTAATTCTCAAGAAATAACTATATTAAGGAAAACTTAATACCTTCAGCGTAACAAATATAACTTTTCGTATAATTTGAGAGCGAGTAAGTGTCTCTTGATAATTCAAATAAAAGCATATCAAGAATTTTTTCCAGGCAAATTCAGATTTAAAGTTGGAAGTGAGTATAATATTAAATCTTATATGAAACCGGCAACACAATAACTACATTATAATTCATAATTCTTGAAAAGTAATCTAGAATTATAAAATATTGCCTACAGTGGTAATAACCCACTCACATAATATGTGAAAACAGCTAAACTGTTTTTCTAATACATACCTGAGTATTTCTTACATATACCTATAATATCAGATAGAATATTAAATTTCGAAAGATAACTAGACAAGTTGTAACATTCATAACATTTCAAATAAGAATTTTATAATATTTCCTGCAAGATAATTTGATGATAAACTGTTAGCTAGTCTAAAACATTAAGGTCTAAATAATGTTTGTGTCTGTAAAAAGTGTAACCTGTCGAGCTTTTTAAGTTAGTTTTAATTTTGATATCTCGAATTGAAATAGAAATCATTGCAATTTATATTAATGTATTTACTTTACTTTTATCATATTTTATAAAACAAATTATTGGCTATTTTCTATTATTCATTGACACGAATATTAATCTATTAGGACTTGCTCTTACATAAAATCACATTCTTACCACATATTTAGTGGAACATGCTGTATTTTCTCTAAATGTATTATTTTGACCAATTACATCCCGCCTCAATAATGTCATTACAACGTGGAAATCATGTCAACTTTTAATTCAATTGTAAAACATACCACTGTCTGGTGCATGTTAGTAATACCAAAGTTATAAATAATTTAAAGTTTGTGAAAAGTACAACACTGCCTTCCTGATTTGTCAGTCAAATAAATTACAATGAAGACTCCATTGGGGAATTTAAATGAAAAAAGTAAATTTCATGTGAAATTTTTACTAACAATCATGTGCATTGTTGCGTTCACTAATACAATTACAAGTATTGTTTCAGACATTCCTTTACCGTTTTTTGTCTATATCAACTTGTTTTACAAGTTTAAAGTGACATTTGAGATGTATATATTGCTCTATCTGCGTTCGTTATATTTCTCATGTGACGGTGGATTATCTGATTGTATTATTTTTATTACTGTATACAATCATCTTCCTTCTATCAAAATGACTTTGTCTGACTGTTCTGATAGGTAAGACTGTATTGATACCTGTGCTTTGTATTGTTCGTAAAACCTCAATGACTATTTTAGAAGGGCTTTGCAAGATATTTTGTAATAAACTTAATAAAACGAATTGAAAGAATTAATTGAAATCTTTATCGTAAAATGATATTGTTTCAATTCATATATTGATATAATGTAAAAATTGAAATAGGATTGTTATACATGTATGTAATTATTAACAGAAAGGACAATTATACAAAAGGTTTATCATTAATGACAATTTTAAGTAAATTGACTGATTTGATATTTATATGAAAAAAGTTTGCTTGTCTTACAATGTACATATCAAACCGTGGGCAAGCAATCAGTGTTAGATATATCGCTAGCTCTTTTCTAAAAGGCAAACCTATGTTCCTTAGAAAATAATATGGTCATTAATATCATACATTGTTTTAATTCCAGATTCAAAATCGACTTACAGTGAGTTGGATTTGTATTTTAAGATTACTATAATGTCTATCACTTTATTAAAGTAAACTGGCGGTCTTTGCTACAGAATATGATTACAATAAGCAAAAAAAATACCAGACATAAAATATTATTTATTCTGGTATTCATGAGATATTTCTATAAACAAAACAATATAATTGAAGTATGAAAGTTAAAATTCCAATTCAAAATCCGTGTTTGAGCCAGTAACTTTTATAAACTCTGATATTCCCGAAAAATTTTATGGTTGATTTAGGTAGATTCTGGTAAATGTTAATATTCGTAAGGTTTCTTTACTACACTGTATACTGAGCCCCGGGTATTACATCTAAAATATAGTACTGGAAGTTTTAATGTTAATTTGAAAACAAACAATCAATCGCAATTAAAGGTTTATTCCATAGAAATGGAATATAACCGTAAACTTTTCTGCGTTCGATTTGTAAGAAATATGCAAGTTTTATGCTTGCAAAAAATCTTTTCTAAGAAACATATTTTCTTCTCAGCTATGATAGATGATATACATGTAAAAGGATAGTCCTCGAAGTGTCGAACGCGAGAAAACCGTTCATCATGATGCGACTTTCGTACTGTTACTTCTACATGAACGTGTTAACTTGACAGTGTCTGGAAAATGCTATAAGCAGTCACGTCCCAAGTATGCTTAATGGTTATATTATTAATAACATAAATCAAAATAATTCGTTTTGCAGAGATTGCCTTGTGGATGTATTCTTTTCTGAAACAAAGGTCATTTTATTAAAGTATCGCTTTACTCATAATAAAGCAAACAAACAAACAAACAACAACAACAACAACAACAACAACAAAATTACAACAATACCGAAATTATTTTGAAGTTTTTCTTTCACATTCTTGCAAGTATTAAGTTAAGCACATCAATTAATCTCAAATTAACATGTATATGCCGTGAATATGTGCATTGATAAATGAGATTATATCTTATAAATGCTTCGCTTTAAATTTAAGCGATAGTTGTAGTTTTTGGTGTTGATGTCTTCAAAACATGAAATGATAGTATTGTAGGAATCTCTCTTTCAATACGTAATAAAGAACACTTTTTAAAAGTATCAGAATAATGTATGAAATACTTCAAGATTGCAATGATACTCAGAAGTATTATCGCAAATCAACGTGTGCAATTTGATTTTTTTAAAAATCAAATGGTTCAACATAAATACATGTAAGTGAAGTAGATCTATCTTTCTAGCGACCAAGTAGCAGGTCCTTATTTGTTATTTGGATAAGGAAAGAAATATATCGTAATGAAAGTATACAGTTTTATATATTCTTTATAGAAAGAGAGAAATTGAGAGAATCTGCGGGCAATAACTGTGATGTTTCCTTTAATGTGCTAGAGATATTTCATTGTCGCAGTTTCTTTGACAGGATACGCGTAAATAAGGTATATAAACAGTAACTAGGTTATAAAATATTTATGCAGAAGTCTGAAAAATATCTCTAGGACTCCTCGCAATTGACACCTCTAGAAATCCTCGAATGATAAAATCTGCTTGTTAAGAAAGCTTCATTATTGTCCGTTTTTAGTAAAACAGAGAAAAACGGAATCCTCAAAGAACGCCAAAAACGACAAAACTGAAAATGTCGCAACCTGCTCTTGTTTATCTGTTGTTTTGTTTTTAATTTCGTTAACATAAACAAAATATATGCAGAAATGCAAAGTGAATTATTTGTTCGGAAGTGTTTGTTTCTCGATTTTTTGTCATGTTGGCTAAATGGGCTGAAGAGAGCATAAGTAAGGAAGCAAATTCTGGCGCTATTGCAAGATAATATTCAACCAGTGATCGTTAAACTATTAATATACACTTTTCGTTTTTCATTACCCAATTTGTAAAGTAGAACATTAGAACCACAAAACACGTACCACATGTTTTGAATATAAATTGCGAATAAGTGATGAGAATTACGCTTCGGCTACATTATTCAACTAAAAAAGTCGTAGTAGTATTTTGGGTATCACTTAATCTCAACCCGCCTTTTATCTTAAATGGCAATGACATTTAGCAGTTTGCATCTAAGTCAGAATAATAGAAAAGTGGAAGGGTTATGCCATACAGCATTCGAGGATGAACGACGACTAGATACCGAATGATTTCCCTACGGGATTAAGTGTTCATTTGCACTTCTAAAAACAATATTACCCTACGATATGAACAATTCATATGACTCGTTCATACGCATACTGCAGCTTAAATTGGTATCCAAGCTATTCGTAACATTTTAGACGTGTTAGAAATTAATCTACAATTCATGAACATATATTAAATATGTACTATTTTTGGCACTTATTATAATAATTAAAGAATCTATATATTGTATTGTGCATTTCGATAGTTGATATTTTCCATGCAATTACTCTAGTAAAATACGAAAAGACATTGGGTATGTCAATAATGCATCTTTATATGTTTTCATAGTAGTTAAGCAAACGGAAGAAATCGTTAATTCTCACCACGGTTTTGTTTGATAAATTTGATCACTTATCAGACTCTGTGTGACAAATATTTACTGAGCAAAAACCTTGATTATATGCAATATGACTAACTTTCATTAACTTCCACCATTTGCGCCGCTGTATAATAACAGTCAATGAACCATCTTACTCGCATAAAGTCAGTTTGTTATAGTTTTTCATTGGCATTGACAACTAAAATACACATTGTTACATTTCATAGCATTACATATAGAAAATTATCTTACATTCAGGTTAAAGACCACAAAATTAAAGCTGACCTTCATAAGAACAACGACAAATACTTTACCATATGGCTTAAAGTGACATTTACCCCAACTAAAAATAAATGGAGAGTGTTCTAGTGATATTGAAATAAATTAATTTTTCGTCATATTAGATTTCCGGGGTGCAGTATTTTTATGTTATAGGCAGCAATATAATATTATTAAATATACAACTAATTTATCGAAGTTTGGCAGTTAAAAATTGAGCATAATATCACTTTAATAGCAAAATGTAAACACTTTAAACTAATAATACAATAATTAGGAACAATAGGTAAAACATTGTCTTGAAAACAAACGAAAAATCCACAAAATTTCTTTGGAATATATGCATTATTATGATACCCTCATACCTTTGTAATTTTAGTGATTGTATAAATGCCGTTTATTTATATTTAATATTTATTGTTATGTACACGCCGCTATCCAGTTTGAAAATATGAAAGTGTAATTTTTCTCGTTACCCATATTTGACGTTTTTCAAAGGCACATTATGCCTTAAAAATGAATAAACTTGTTCTTCTTTATAAAAAGTAAAAGTTTTATAACATTTAAATAACGTTTAAAAGCATGTTAGATGCTTATTACTTGAAAGTAGAAAGTAGAACTGGAAGCGAAAATATTTGTTATAAAATTAGTAAATGTAAACAAAGTAGTATTTTGACGTCCATACAAATTACTAAATTAATATAATTGTACTTATTTCCAGAAAGCAACATAAGCAAAGGATGACTCAGGTAATTGGGCAGTAAATATCCTCTGCAAACTATAAAAAGATACCAAAAATAAAAAGATTTTGAGAAATAAAAATAAAAACCATATCTGAGCCATATTGGGCCTTTACCTTTTTAATTCTTATCGGGACAACATGTCTTAAAAATTGTCAATAGTTACTTTTACTTTACAAATTGTTCAAGTCCATGCTAAATAATATATTGTCCTTATTGCAAACGCATCTCTCGTAACTAGAAGCATGTATGTCGATATTTCGATACTTAATGCTTATTTTGTATGTTTAGGTCATGCCCCGGTGACAACAAAACGACTATTTCTTGTGACTATAGGAGGCATTTACAGTCAAACATGACATCTATAGCTGTAATATGAAGTCGATTTTCACAAGCTATTACATGAAAATTACTGTTATTATCTTGTTTTGCACAAATTATGGACGTTCAGATTACAAGACGAAAATACAGGACCATTGTACATCCTGTCTGAAAAAGCATGCATGTAGCTACCAGAGATTGTATATTAACATATTTCGCTATTCGTTGATACTAACAAATATAAAGTTTTATTATAGTATAGCATATTCTAATAGCCTAACAAAGTACCCTTTAGAGAAAGATAAACTAAAGACAATTTATAAATATATAGCAATATGATTTCCAATACTCTTAGTTTATAAAATATTTTATGAACATAATATTGAACATGATGATACAAATATTCATATATAGGAAAATAAGGAAAATGTGTTCACGAGATGATAACTTATTCATTTACAACTAGTCATCTATCTGTGTTTTATTGAATAAGGTTCCTTCATCATTTGTTAAAATTAGTTTAAAAATTTCATGGAAAGGACAAATTGATGTCCTGAATAAGGGGAGTGCAGAAAATGTATGTCCCTTTTTACAAAATGCAGCATATGTTACACGAAAGTTTCTTTCTTTCAAATGTATGCTTAATTATATGTAACTTAAAATTTTATTATGTAAACTTTGATATGTAAAACCTTAAAATTATTGTGTTTAATAAAATAATGTAAAATGACCAGGTATTCCAATCAATATATACGAAGTATGTCTCAAATGTTCACTCAAATGAAATAAAAAAACGCCATAGCAGTTTCAAATCAACACTTATGTAAATTAGATAATTTCTGTTTCATTTTAAAAATCTTTCCATATGATTGCCTATAACAGTAGATGAATTCATGTCAAAGATTTTACAATTCACATGGAGATTTTGTAAGACAAACTAGGGTGTATTTCAGTATGTTTTGTTCATTGGTTTATAATCAAATTATAACACAATCACGCAAACGAATGCAGCGAAATTTACAATGTACCTTGTTATTTGTTTTTGAAACTTTTTTAAAATCGTCTATACACTGGAGGTGTGTATGCGAAATATCATGTAACCCAGAATGATATTATTTATACCTTATTACAAGCAATATAAATTTAGATGTAAATAATAAATACTTTTCAATATATGCCTTTGATATGCAATGTACACATATATATCCCAGTCAAATATCAAACTGATTGCTGTATTTCATTACCTTGAATGACTTTAAATGAATTTGAATATTGAACGAACAGTTTCATAATTAAAAAAGTAGAACAATACCCTTTTGGTAAAATATCAGCCCCACTTTTCTCATGTTTCTTATGATAAGTAAGTAATTTGTCCTGCGGTAAAAAAACTAAGTCTTTGGTATCAATTTTACAATTCAACATGCACATCACAAATTATTTCTCCAAAAACGAATTGTTATCACTGGTAAATATTTATCATTTAAAATGAAAAGCTTGTTTCCGTTAATATACATGACTAAAATAAACGATTTTCGTTTTTGACATGTAGAGCTATATTGAACATTTACCACTGGAGATGCACCGGATTTAGTTCCATTTTTATTGTCTCAATCCTAAGAGTAAACGCAAGCAAAATGTTCTGTATAGTATCATGTCATCAATTCACGACGACACATGTTTCATCAACCGTACATATCGAAAATTTTCCAACATATATCTATGTTATATTTCAAGATAAAATAATAAGATGAAATTTTGTCATCTTGAATATATCATATAATATGACAATGTTCATTCTTAATTTGTTATGAAAGCGTTAGATATACTCGTCATAATTTGTATGCTTACTTAAATCTTCAATCTGCCATTTGAAACTATTACAATCATACATACATGCTTGGGATAGGTACATCTAAATATTCCTTGTTTATATTTAATATATTATAACTTACTTTTTTGATGAGAATGAAAAACATATTTTACCCACGTGTCTTTCATCCTACAAATTATAAAACTTACTTAAATATGCAAATATCTTAATAGAAAAGTGTAGTTTGAATGAAATTAGCAGTATATGTATCAAATGATTGGAAAGTATAACGTTCTAACTTCCTCAGCTTCAGTATTAACCAGATCAAGAAATTGATATAGGGTTTCATTATTTATTGATAATAATAGACGTTCCTTATAACGATACACCAACATGTATTCATGGTTATTCGAGTTTAAGTAAATTATCATTGTGCTGCATAAATGACCTTAATTGTCTGGAAACGATAACGCTCATGGTAATTGCATTAGCAGATATTGCCTTCCTCATTCGAGATTTCTATTGTTTTATTTCCGTGAACATAACTGTGACCGCCGATTAGGGATAAATGATTAAAGGAACTTAACAAGTCACGTTTCACATTAACAGAAATATCAATATTATTATGTTTGTTGCCTTTTGATTAAATGTAATGCAGGCCCCCTCTTCTATCATACTCCTAAAACATCCTATTTCCTTGGATAATTATGATAAACAACCAATGGCAATACAAGGCGCACCTTCCTTGCAAAACATGTGAATTCTCATGAAATAACTTTCTTAAGGACAACTAAATACCTTCAGCGTAACAAATATAACAAATATAACTGTTCGTATAATTTGAGAGCGAGTAAGTGTCTCTTGATAATTCAAATAAAAGCATATCGAAACTTTTTTCTAGGCAAATTCAGATTGAAAGTTGGAAGTGGGTATAATATTAAATTTTATATGATATCGACAACGCCGTATAACTATATAATAATTCATAATTCTTGGAAAGTAATCTAGAATTATACAATATTGCCTACAGTGGTAATTACCCATTCACATAATATGTGACAAGTGCTAAACTGTTTTTCTAAAACATTCCCGAGTATTTCTCATATGTAAATATAATATCAGAGAAAGTGAATATTAAATATTTCGAAACGTAACTAGACACATTGCTACATTCATAGAAATCTTTAGAAAGTGTATTTTAACAACTGCAAAAACATATGAAAAATGAATTGTATTTCCTACATTGAGAAATAACTTCGAGAAATTGATGCAATTGCTATAATCTTTTCTAAAACATCTAGGTCTACATAATGTTTGTGTCTGTAAAAAGTGTAACCTGCCGAGGTTTTCCAGTTATCTTAAATTTTGATTGCTCATATTGAATTGAAATTATAATCATTGCATGAAATATTATTTCATTTACTTTACTTTTATTTCATTTATATAATTTACTTTTATTTCATTTTATTTAATTCATTTAATTTTGTGTTAATTTATGTTCTTTCCTTTATATCATTTATCTATTTCAATTATAAGAGCTACACCTTCTAAAATAAGAGAGTTGCTCTAACATGTAAACACATTCTTCCCACACACTAAGTGAAACATGTTGTACTTTCCTGAATGTACTATTTGTACCAATTACATCCCGCCTCAGTAATTGCATTACATCGAGGAAATCATGTAAACGTTAAATTCAACTGTCAAACATACCACTGTCTGGTACATGTAGGTACATGTAATACAAGATACAAAGATGTAAAGCATTTAAATGTATGTGAACATTACAACATTGACTACTTGATATGTCAATCCAATATATTGCAATGAAGACGCCGTTGGGGAACTTGAATGGATAATGTAAATTTCACGTGAAAATTTTACCTACAAATATGTGCATTGTTGAGTTCACTAATACAATTACAATCAATGTTTGAGACATACGTTACCCGTTTTCTGATCTTTATAAGTGCTGTGTTTTACAAGTTTTACAGAGAATTATCCCATTGTATTGTCTTTATTACGGTACACAATCAGATTCCTTCTATCAAATTGAGTTTGGGAAGGGCTGTATAAAAGTTTGTTTACAAGATATTTGGTAGTAAGCTTATAAAAAAAAAAAATGAATTTTTTAAAAAAAATCTTTATCGTAAAACGATGTAGTGCCAACTTATAAATAGATTCGAGCATTTTTTAAATTCAACTAAAATTTGTATATGTAATTATTTAAAAAAGAGCAATTATTATTTTTATATGAAAGAGTTTGTTTGTCTTACATATCAAACCCTGGGCAAGCAATCAGTGTGAGGTATTTCGCTAGCTCTTTTCTGTAAGACAAAACCATGTTCTCTAAAAATAATATGGACATTAATATCATACATTTTTTAAAATCTAAATTCGAAATCGACTTACAGTGAATTGGATTTGTATTTTAAGTCTTCTATAATGACAATGTTATGCATCAGTTTTTTACAGTAAACTGGCAGTCTCTGCTACAAAAGATATATACAATAAGCATAAGCAAATTACTGGTCTGTAAAATACCAGACATAAAATAATATATATTATGGTATTAATGTAATATGTTTATAAACCAAACAGTATTGCTTAATTATAAAAAGTTTAAAATTACAATTCACAATCCGTGTTTGAGCCACTAACTTTTATAAAATCTGATATTCCCGAAGAATTTTATGGTTGATTTAGGTAGATAAATACTGGTAAATGTTATTATTCGTAAGGTATTTTACTACACTGTATAAAGAGTTCCGAATATTTCATCTAAAATAGAGTACAGAAAGTTTAAATGGTAATTTGAAAACAAACAATTAATCGCAATTAAAGGTTTATTTCATAGAAATGGAATATATCTAACCATTAACCTTTCTGTATTTTGTAAGTAATTTGGCAAGTTTTATGCTTGCAAATTAATAATTTCTAAGAATTATATTTTCTTCCCAGCTATGATAGATGATATACATGTAAAAGGATAGTTCTCGAACAAAAAATGTAATGTGTCGAACGCGAGAAAATCGTCCATCAAAGTGCGACTTTCGTACTGTTACTTCTACATGAACGTGTTAACTTGACAATGTCTGGGAAGATGCTATAAGCAGTCACGTCCCAAGTATGATTTATTATTATATTAACATAAATCAAAATAATTCGTTTTCAGAGATTGCCTTGTGAATGTATTCTTTTCTGAAACAAAAGTCATTTTCCTTAAGTATCGCCATAACAATAAACTAGCAAACAAACTACAACAACAATACAATAATAATAACAAAAATAATAAAGATAAAATAAACAAAAAGGCAAAAACAAGTAGTCTGCAACAATACTAAAATGATTCTGAATGTTTTAAGTCACATTTTTGACAACATAAAGTTAAGCACATCAATCAATTAATCTCAAATTAACATGTACATGCCGTGAACAGTTTGATTGATAAATGAGATTATATCATATAAATGCTTCGCTTTAAATTTAAGCGATAAATCTATTATTTTGGTGTTGATTGAAAACGTGTAATGATTGTCTTGTTGGAATCTCTCTTTCAATAAGTAAAGTAGAAAACCTATTTAAAGTATCAGAATAACATATGAAATATTAAAATAATGATTAGTACTCAAAATTAGTATCGCAAATCAACGTGTGCGATTTGATTTTAAAATCAAATGGTAAAACATAAATAAATGTAAATGAAGTAGATCTATTTTTTAGCGATCAAATAATAGGTCCTTATATGTTATATGGATAAGGAAAGAAATATATCGTAATGAAAGTATACAGTTTTATATATTCTTTATAGAAAGAGAGAAATTGAGAGAATCTGCGGGCAATAACTGTGATGTTTCCTTTAATGTGCTAGAGATATTTCATTGTCGCAGTTTTGTTGACAAGATACGCGTAAATAAGGTGTATAAACAGTAACCAGGTTATAAAATATTTATGTAGAAGTCTGAAAAATATCTCCAGGACTCCTCACAATTGACACCTCTAGAAATCCTCCAATGATAAACATCTGCTTGTTAAGAAAGCTTCATTATTATCCGTTTTGTAGTAAAATAGAGAAAAACGGAATTCCTATAGAACGTCAAAAAGACCCCAGGGCCTGCAAAACTAAAAATATTGCAAACTAAAATCTTGTTCATCAGAGGTTATAAGTTTGATTTCGTTAACATCAACAAAATATACAGATATGCAAAGTAAATCATTTGTTCTGAAGATTAAAAGTGTTTAGTAACACAATTTTGTGTCATGTTCTTTCGGGTTGTGCAATGTTGACTAAATAAATCCTGCAGCTATTACAAAATATCGTTTAAACCAGTAATTGTAAACTATTAATATACCTTTCATTTACCTATTAGTAGAAAAGTAGAAACACCAAACACGACATAATCGGAAATTGCTGCAGGATCGGTTTGCTTGGTACTTGTAACGGATGATAGTGATAATATCAAGCTACTGTCTATGCTTCACACCATCTAAGTCCGCCTTCAGCAGAATTCGACCTTGAAATAATGTCTTTCTTTAATTCGAAGATAAATAAATATACAAATGTGTTCATACAATTCCATGCCATTCCATGAAAGGTTGCCTAGGGTCACCAAGTAAAGAAATGTGTGTGCCCGAAGGAGACAATAGCAAATAGTATATGTAATGGAATTTTAAGAGTGGATGATGTTGAAAAGTAACTAAATTGAACACAAACACGAAAATTACGGAAATGATTCACGTTTGAAAAGTAACCTATTTCTTTTTTCACTAGTCCCAAATCGTTTTATAATTTATTCCATTATTTTCAGGATTTTGATTTTCCTATAATATCAATGTTTCAATATATATGGGCGCACTACATGGTTTTGAATATCAGTTGCGAATAATTGATACTAAGAATGGCGTCTCAACTGCGTTTGATAGTTACTGTAGTATTTTGGGTATCACCTTATCTCAATCCGTCTTTTATCTTACATGTCTTAAATGGCAATAACATTTAGCAGTTTGCATCTAAGCCAGAATAATAGTCAAAATGGAAGGATTATGCCACACAACATTTGAGAAAGAACGACTAGATATCGAATGATTTCCCTACGGGATTAAGTGTTCATTTGCTCTTCTAAGAACAATATTACCCTACGATATGAACTCTTCATATGACTCATTAATTCACATCCTGCAGCATAAATTGGGATCCAATCTGTTTGTAACATTTTAGACGTGTTAAAATTAATCTTTAATTCATGAACATATATTTAATATGTACTATTATTGGCAAATTAAGGAGTCTATAGATTGCATCGTGCATTTCGATAGTTAGTATTTTCAATGCAATAATTGTAGTAAAATACGAAAAAACATTAGGTTTGTCAATAAAGTATCGTTATATGTTTACATAGTATTAGAGCAAACGGAAGAAATCGTTAACTCCCGCCACGGTTTTGTTTGATAAACTTGATAACTTATCAGACTCTTTGTGACAAATATTTACTGAGCAAAACCCTGTTTGTATGCAATATGACTAACTGTCATTACTTCCCCATTGCGCTTCAAAACATTCAATGAACCCTTTTTTCGCAAAAAACAAATGTTATATTTTTCATTGGCATTAAAACAAAAATTACATTGTTAAATTTTCAAGCATTACAAAGAAAATTTAGTTTCTTCAGGTTAAAGACAAAAAATTTAAAAGGGCCCCCTATGAACAACGACAAATACTTCCCAATTTGGAATTTTCCCCCAACTAAAAAAGGAGAGTTTCTATAATATTAAAAAAAAATTAATTTTTCTTATTAATTTTTCTTTTTTAATCTAAATGTCACCATAGTAATCAATAGCACCAGTGACCTACATAAACATTTATGAACATACTTTGGATATTATCAGCAATTTTCAATTTATAATAATGGGTGCAGTATTTTTGATGATATAGTCAGTCTGAACATTTGGAATAATCAAAAACTGTCCAATCGCTAATGAAATAAACAATATTTATAAAAATACAACTAATTTATCTCAGATTGGCAGTTAAAATGAGCGTAATATTCTTTTAATAGCAAAACTTAAACACTTTAAACTAATGATACTAATAAGGAACAATAGGTAAAACTTTGTCTTGTTTAATTTCCAGATAGCAACAAAAGCAAAGGATGACTCAGGCAATCGGCCAGTAAATATCCTTTTGGAAACTATAACAGGATACCAAAAATAAAAAGCTTTTTGAGAAATAAAAATAAATACCATATCTACTTTAACTATTTAACTGAAACAATTTTAATTGTGACAACATGCCTTTAAATTGTCAATAGTTACTGTTACTTTACAAATTGTACAAGTCCATGCTAAATAATATATTGTCCTGATTGGAAACGCTTTTCTCCTAATCAGAAGCATGAATATCGATATTTCGACACTTAATGCTTATATTGTCTGTTTAAGTCATGCCCCGGTGACAACAAAACGGCTATTTCTTGTGACTATAGGAGGCATTTACAGTCAAACATGACATCTATAACTGTAATATGATGTCGATTATCACAAGCTATTACATCGAAATTACTGTTATTATCTTTTGTTTGCACAAATTAAGGATGTTGAGATTACAAGACGAAACTACAGGACCATTGTTTTACCTATCTGAAAAAGCATGCATGTATCTACCAGAGATTGTATAACATAGTTTGCTATTCGTTTATAATAACATATATAAAGTTTATTATAGTATATCATATTATATTGGCGGCTAATAAATTACCCTTTAGAGAAACATAAATACCAAAGGCAATTTATAAATATATAGGAATATGATTTCAAATATTGTTTAATAATAATACAGTTTTATCGAACTTTTAAGAGTATGCAAATATTAATATAGAGGAAAATTTGAAAAATGTTTCCACGAGAAGAAAATGCATTTACAGCCACTCATCCATTTGTCTTTTATTGAATTATGGCACTTCATCAATTGTTAAAATTTGTTTAAAATAGTCATTGACAGGACAAATGTGTGTCCTGAGTAACGGAATCCAAAATAATTACCCCCCCCCCTTTTCTTTTATAAAATACAACATATGTTACTTTTGTGGTTGTTTTTCCCCCCAAAATGCATTCATAATTGTATGTAACTATACATTTTCCGATGTTAATTATTCTTCAGTATAGAATTGTTTTCGTTTAGTAAGATTTATAATGACTAGCTGTAAGGAGATCAATTTCTTAGAGAGAGAAAGTGTGGCTTATAAAATAAATGACATTTGCTTAATACCCAAAGTGATCAAAGAAAATGTCCCATGCGAAAATAACAAAATCTTTTCCCCCCTACATCCTTAATAAATCAGATTTTCAATAGTTAAAGTTTTACGAAGTGGTTTTTTACGGGGGATATTTTTTCAATAATCTTTGTGGTTTGTGAGAAATTTTATTTTATAGATGAAAGGGTTTGGAGTTATCAACGGGTTTTTTAACTGACAAATCGTCTGTTAAATAGAAGTGTTTTTAAAATAAAATCGTCTGCAAAAAGTTTGTTTTACAAAGGAAGAATAATTATCCCTCTGTACCTATTAAAAAAAACCCTAAAACCACGGGGCCCTTAAACATTATATACTGTAAAAGTTTCTGTTTTTGTAAACCCCGATAATTCAATAAAAAAAATACTGATATTGGCGAGTAAAAACTTAAAAAATCTGTCGTTTCATTTATATTTTACTTTTCTTAATGGCAGTGCAAATTTTTTTATAAAGAAATTTAAAATTTGCTGTAACATGTCTATATCGTTAACAAACTTGATTTTTGGGCCTAAATTTACTTAAAAATAACATTTTTGTATTTTTAAGAGTTGTACTTTTTTTTTAAATAAGATCGCTTACGACTTTAAATTAAATTCATGTTTGTTTGAAAAAGTAAACTTCAAAACCCAAATTTTAAATTTTTTTAGAGATAATTGCTGACAACTTTAAATTAAAAAATTAATTTGCTTGAAAAAAGGTTAAAGCTTCAAAACCAAATAATTAGCTTGTTGAATTTTTTTCGAAATTTATTCATTATATTGATTTTAAAAAATGGGGGCAAATTTTTTAATTTTTTGAACAAACTGCAATTACACACATAAAAATATTTTTGTACATTCAAAGTAGAAAGTTACAAATCATTCTGCGTTATGTAGGTTTAATTTAATGCTTAACTGGCCATATATGGCTTGACATATACATATATATGAATTACGAGGAATAAAAAGTTAGCCTATATACTGCAGGAGGTGCTAACAGTAAAAGCTCTTTAGGTTAATAGTTTTATACTCTATTTGGGTGTTTGTATGTGTACGTTAAAAGGAATAGAACTAAATCTAATAAAATATTTCTATAAACTAGATAAAATATAATTATAATAATGTTGCTTCATAATCTTAGTATAATATTTTTATTAAAAATTCAAACAACATTTTTGTTAACCACAGGAATGAGGTGTATAGATTTAAAACGAATGCCTTAATGTATAAAACATATATACATAAAATTTTGATATTGGAATTTTGAATTTAACTATTTTGCCTATAATATTTTGATTTACCTTTCAAAAAAGTTGGATTAAAATTTACTATTTTTCATATATTTCATTGCCAAATGCAAATGGTATTTTAATGCAAACATTATCACGCTATAAACATCGAGATCGCATCAACCAACATGAATTATATAAAGTGGATCTCGGATGGTGGTAAATAGGTTGAGCTTTTGAGGTGCCATATAATATCTAATGATGTCGACATGAAAGGAATCTAAGGCTTTATTCTCAAATCAAATACATATTTAGCCTACACACACTAAGGGTTTGACTGATTATGTATGTCATCAAATCCTGTGTTGATAAGATTTTCTCTGTTGAGTTTTAAAACTTGAATCATGTCTATAATTGTTTCATATGTCATATCATAGTTTGTGGTGTCAATTAATCATGGAGGATAAATCCTATTTCCTTTTAAACAAGATCATATAATTATATCCATATACCTTGCCTTGTTTAGTTTCTGTTGTTTTTGAGCTGTCTAATTTTTGTTCTTTACTGATAATTAGGGAATTAAGAGTTAATTTAAAAGTATTTGTTATCGAAGCTCGGGATACAGGAAATGATGTTCAGTGCCATCTGAACATTGAGCAAACGAAACTTATTCAAATTTATAGATATCACTGCTGTATACTGCTGTATACTGGTATCATTTAACAATTTTTGTGAAGTAATACAATTGAATCAAGTAAAAAGTCACAATCGTAAAAAAATGCTGGCAAAAAAATGCAGGCACCCCCCCCAAAAAAAAACACAACAAAACAACAACAACAAAACCACATTGTGGGGGATATATTGTAAACTATATGCAATTAATTGCATCGATAATCTTCAGTATTTCACCATTTGTCATTAACTAAAACATCTTTGTTAAAATCAACCGTGTTCAAATTATAATAAAATCATTAAATGAATGCTTGTTTAGTTTTCCATTTCCATTTATGCCGTAATTTGATTTTTTTTAATGTTTGATGTTAGATGGTAGTGTGGCTTCCAGTCATACTCTTAAAAGTCATGGTATCAGAATTGCATACCGCTATTTAAACTACAAAATAGAGTGTATTTGTTATGTCTTTTCTATTTTTAGCAATTTGGCCAGTTATGATCGGGGGTCAACCGCCGGAATTTGACAGTAAACCAATTAATGTAACAGCCATTAAAGGACAACCAGCGGTCTTACCGTGTACAGTAATTAACAAGAATGATTATCTGGTAAGTTCCATTTTATTTCAAAAATCCTTTCCCAGTAGAAAAATTAATGATTATACTAATATAATCGAAATATTATTGACACGATATTTTATGTCAGGTTTATATATTAAATTTGATTAAATTATATAAATCATCTATTTGCTACTCATATGTCAAAAACGTTTGCCGTACGATTGAATATAAATTTTGTATTTTATAAACAAAAAGTGTAGCTTTATTTATTGTAATTACTTCTTTTAAATTATGATTATTATGATTATTTTTCAAGTGTGTATGTGTTGGTTTGAATGTAACTTGAATATATTCTATAAAGAAAAAGGAAAAAAATTGCGTTGATAATTGGGAAAAAATTAATTAAATGGATATTAAATCATATTTTGTGACACAACGTTTCTCGTGAAGGTACATGAAGTTTCATGAAAAAAAAGCTCGTATCTTCCTTAACATAGAGAAAACTTCTTATTCTAGCCCGTTCCTTATAGTTTGTATATAACTTTAAACATTTATATACAATTCTATATTTAGATTGTCTGGATGAACCCTCGGAGGACGTTGTTAAGTTCAGATGATCGCCGAGTGATTGACGACACGAGGATGAGTATTGAACGTCCGTTCGTCCGCGACTGGAATCTACACATTCGGCATGTTCAAGTACACGATGATGGCGAATACACGTGTCAAATAAATACAGATCCAATACAAATAAAACGAATTCTACTAAAAGTTCAAGGTTACAAATTTCTTATATCTCTTTAATAAACACCACCTGTTTATCCAATGAAACACTGTGTATATGGTATTGTTATCAGTAAAGGAATATTAGGGAAATTTGGGAAGGGAAACACTTTTGGGTCTGGTTGTTATTAAATTTTAGAAAAGGGTGTATTTTTCTTTAGAGATATAAAAACTAAAAGGGAACTTTTTAATAAATTTTTGTACAAAACATTTGTAGAGTAACTTTTACTCCATTTAGAAAAAAAATTGAAAAAAAATATTTACTATTGAAAAACTAGTTTTTCATGCTTTCCTGAAAATTTACTGAAAAACAACAGTTAAATCATATTTAAAAATTTTACAGTCATTTGAAGATTCAAAAGATTTATTAAGAGGAACTGAACTAAATAGAATGCACATGGAAAGTTTATACCATAAATGAATGGGAAGTTTGGCATTGATTCCGTCGTCGACGTGCATAAACGATTAGATTATATAAACATATTTCACTGGTGTACATCAGCTATAATCATTTCACTCTAGACTACGTCATTAATTATATATATTACATCAGGACCGGGTTGTTCAAAACATTGGTTAAAATTAACCAATAGAGAGCTTATCTACTGGTTAAATCCTTAACCAGCGGCCAGCTATCCAGTGGATAAAATTTCATTGTTTGACAGTTGGATAATACCCTGGCTACCTAACCAGTGAATAATAATTTTATCCGTTGGTTATCACTAACCAATGTTTTGAACAACCTGGTGTTTAATTATTTTCGATGTTAGGTCGAACAAAAAATACTGTTTGTTATATATACATGCTAAGAGTGCCTTTACACAAAGTCAATATATACGATTATTTTCAGATACTAATTTACGATCTAAAATTATTTTTAACAGTGCCTGCAGAAATAGACAATACAAGTTCGAGCGTCGACACAACAGTCCGGGAGGGACAGACAGTTAAGCTACAGTGTGTTGCTACAGGGATACCGGAACCTTCAATCAGTTGGTACAGGAACACTTTACAGACAAATCAAGAGAAAGAACGTAAATATTTCTAAGCTATATTTGTTTACTTTATAAAAGCAACAGATAACAATTTGAGAAAACAAAACGACCACGAAGGTATACTCGTAATCGTTTGTAACTTTGTTCTCTTTTAATGGTTACTAGTATATAGGTATAGTACATGTAGTATTTTACTAAAACAGAATTAGAAAAAATATATTAATTGAAGCTGTAGAAAATAAATCATACAATCACTTTCTTGAATACAATTTTAGTATGTTGATTGATAAAATGAAATTTAGTATAAATAATAATAAATAAATAAATAAAAAAAATTCGTTTAAGTTTTAAACAGTGAATTGTCTAACTTATGTCATTGTACACGAACCAATACTGAAAAAGAAATCGAAAGCAAAACGAAATCAAAAGTGAGAATAATCAAAATAACAAATAAAAGGACTGTATATTGTCTGGTATAATGTTTTTCAATAACGTCAAGTCAATGTTAAGCTGGACGGGACGTCTCAATTGATGTCTTTCCGGGTCGTTTGATTAACTGCCGACACTGTGAGAGGTCAGACAAGTATTGGCAATTTATAACAAACCTTGATCTGGCATTGGGGGATTTTAAAAGACATTAATGACATAATCAAAATGTCTTTGACTGGTTCAAAAATTGGAATAATAAAGTTGATGAAAAAAACTCTCTTATTATGTGTTCAAGAATGGAAATTGATCTCATGTTTTAGATTGATTATATTTGAAATATTAATAATAAATGAATAAAATAAAATAAAATATAATGTTTTATAACACTTTTTACCGCCTCCGTGGTCGAGGGGTTAGAGTCGATGACTTCTAATCCAGTAACCTCTCTGGCGTGGGTTCGATCCCCGGGAGATGCTTTGGTAGTTAAGCACGGAGGAAGGTAGTCTAGTACTGGTGTAACTCTCCAGGAACGATGGCTAGGAAACTACCCGCCTATATGACTGAAATACTGTTGGGAAAAGGCGTAAAATGAAACACACACATATAACCCTTTTTACATATATTGATAATTGAACATTTAGAATTATTGTAACTATATTGAGTTTTATGGTTTGTGAACATTCACCCCTTCAATATTCATTTATCGCAAATGTTAATGACGTTCTTGAGACATGATAGTACACGTTATAGCTCTGCATTTAGACAGTTGACCTTTGCAGATATTAAATTCTCAAAACATTTTAAACAAAGATACGTCTTGTTTTATTGATATAGAAATCTGTGAAAAGTTATTTGATGTCATCTGTTATAAGTTTGTATTTTCTTATTAGTAACCTCTTTTCACCACAACATAAGAACATAAATCCAAAGATAAAAAAAAAAAAACATATAAATAGAATAATTGTTTTGAAAAATATATTGAAACATTTTCAGTAGAAGAAGGTAAATTTCACAGGGATCTTTGTGTATTTTCAGATGTTGGGCATACGGGAGAGATTCTAATTATACATAATATATCTCGATATTGTGGAGGACAATACGAATGTCAAGCCAGTAACAATATCGCTCAACCCGTGCATCGTGTGATGAATGTAGAGGTGGAATGTACGTTTATATGACAGTGTATTCACTTATTTCTTCTGTAACTAAATATTTAATTAGAGATAAAACACATTTGCGAGTCTATATATTGAAAACAACAAGAAGCTGAAACTTATAAACATTTCTTTTCGTTTTGTAAGAAAAATCTTGCGATGAGAAATAGTTTGTTTAATTTAAGCAGCACATGCAGGCATTGTCCTCTATGATCAAAAATTAAATTGTTATTAAATGAAACCAACCATAAAATGCATGTGCCATGAACCTTTCTTATGCTTGTTGAAGGTCTAAGTGACAACCAGTGTCAGTTGAAATAACAGACGAAATCAGCAATATTGTAATATTTAATCACGTACATTAAGTCTTTTTTATTTTATCATTGACAAAGCATCTATACCACGATTATTATCTTCAAATTTCAGTTCCACCGGAAGTGACGTTTAAAACTAAGAAAATCAGCCAACCAATAGGCAAGGAAGGCATGCTTGAATGTTTAATTGCTGCATTTCCACATGGTGTGGGGTCATGGAGTAAAAATGGCAAACCTGTAGGAGAAATGGCAAATGACAATAGAAAATATACAACATACGTGTATAAGGAGGACCATTTCACATATGCTATATATCTAAGTATAATCAATTTAGAGGTACATGACTTTGGATTGTACACTTGTGAGGCCTCTAATGCTTTGGGAACAGACAGTGATACTATTTTATTATCTGGTGAGAAAAAATATTGTTTTACTTCTAGCGCGTAACAGATAAAAATATACATTAAATGTTACAATGCGTTGCTTTTCAAGACACTTTTGTAACATTTTATTGAAGTCTTAAACCCTAAGATATCACGCTATATATCCAAAATGATTTGCGCTTATATTTTCACTTCGGGAAAGAATGCGGCGAAAATATTAATGATAACACTTTTCCTTGTTATTCACAGAATAATTCATAATTGTTTTTTGGTAACTCATATTAAATAAAGTAAACAGAATATCTGGTGCTCGTGAAGATCACAGATTTTTTCATATATTTTTTCATCTATTTCAGAATATTTCGAGCCTACTCCACCACCTACCACAATACCACGTGACCCTTTTCAACCATCACGGCAACCGCCATTAGTTGTAGGTGTAGGTCATCGAGATAACGATAATATACCAGACTCTGACGGTAATTTTATTATTGGTAAAATACAGACAGGTAACCCGCATAAAGCAGGTAAATTAATAAAATTTTTGAACAGCATTTTTCCAACAAATAACAATGAACATTTACACCTTATAGGAATGTAATCAGCGTTCAAACAAAAAAAATGACCTGTCTTTTTGAGTAATTGTTTCAGGTATCACGCTTTCCGATTGTTATGAAAACAACAACAACAACACCCCAAAACAACCCCCCTAAAAACAACAAAAAAAAAATAAAATAAAAGAAAACAACAACATATCATATTTCAAATAGTTAATGTAAAAGTAATGTTTAAGCGTACAGTTTAGTGACATGAAAGGCATGTAAGGCATGTACAATTAAAGTAATCTAAAAGGCATGTAAGTAAGGCATGTATAAATATTTGGAAATACTCGTATACTGTAAGGAGTTGGTTAGAAATACGATGGATGATATAAATCGCCAGTTATGGTATATGTTGCTTGAATAATACAAAATGTTGGTTGAAAATACATGTATTATACATAAAGATTGTTTTTTTTTTTTTTTGAAAATGTATTGTTAAATGCTACTTTATAAATTATTAACATAATGTTTTGTTGTTAATACATGTACTTGTTTAACATTTATTTATTGTACTCTTCAGGAATTATTGGCGTAGGAGAGGGATACAAATCATCAAGTGACTCTTCCATTATAAAGCAGACGACAACGTTATTACGAGTACAAACAGTCGTTTTTGTGACTCTTTTCATTTTACGTGAATTATTTCCCTCTTGACATGCATGTAGCTACATTAGCTACACGAAACGAGTTGACATTCCATTTAGTTGCAATAATCAAATTATATCATTCTGATCCATTGAAAGAAATGAAAGAAAGGAGATGCTGTGTAAAAAGTTGAAATTTGTAAAGAAATGGAAAAAGTTGAATATTTACACACCACATGTTATCTTCTTCAAGTGCTTCAAATTGATGTATTTGGTCACCATACTGCAATGTCCTGTTGATAGAAACACACAGAGTTTAATTTCTTTCAAATGATATTTGTTTGAAGGATTTTATAATGTGTATTTATAACTTAATCATTGACAATTTTTGTGATAATAAATGTATTCATTTTTTCTGATAAAATTGTTGTGATAGATGTAATAATAGATGTTTGTTGGAAGAAGTGAGTGTATGTACTATTATATCACCAGCTTGATTATTATGAATGTATAGACAGTGGAACCTCATTGTTCAAATTTGTTACATACTGTTTTTAAAGAACTGCCATATTTTTTTAAAAAAGAAAGGACCAATTTACTTCCGACAATTATAAAGAATGCAGCTTACAAAACATGGATTGCGCATTATTTTATTCTAATTAAAAGAAATGAAATCAGTAAGAATTTCAGAGAGTTCAATAAATTGCGACAGTAAAAGTATTTTACCGAAGGAGAAGCATAGTATTTCTTTAAATTATATTCACATGTCTTAAAAGTAATGTTTTTATAGCTGATCATGGTGTTAATATATTTGAACTCAGCCTATGTCAATTAAATATATTTATCTGCAGAAGAAAAAAACCCAAACGACAACATCTGTTTATGGATATAAAATATAAGGCATCACATTATTCAATTATTTGTTAGAACGATGAGTCTAGATCAATAAAAAAGAATGCTTTTCTCCCTCACTAGTCACATACACAGCTTTATGACCATTTCATCTTTCTGTTTTGGCATAAATTATGCTATATATTAAAAACTTTTGCATATATTATTAGAGAAATAATATAAGCATTTGAAAGAATTATTGAATGTCTGTAAGTAAACAGGTTGTATATATTTTCAATAATTATGTTGGTATATTGTATTCAATTTGGTATCAGAGACGTTTGATACTTTTTTACGTAGATACATGTAATGTGTTTATGAATTTTGATTTATAGAAATATCATTTTAGTGTGTTATTTGTTTATTATTTGATTTAAATTTTATTGTTCTTTACTAAGTATTACCTTATCACAATTTAATCGCACAAGATCAAATGAATGTATTATTGTAGGTAAGAACATTGACAAAATTCAACAAGATAATAGTGCATTATCTTATTGATATTATATAAATCTTTATAATTGTTATTGTCTAGAACAATACTGGATATATATCTAAACTCAATCTAGTCTACATATATTATATATTTCAATATTGTACAGAGTGGTTAGTAATAACCAATTTTATTTTAATGTTTTGACGAAGATATATTTATTGTAATGTATCATTTTCATAAAATGTAAATTTCTGTACACTGATTAAAAGCATTGCTATGATTGATATAGAGAGTGTTTGATTTAATACAGTATGAATGCATTGTTTGACCTGATATATAAATATGTGAATATATGATCAAATATGAATATATGTATACACTGACAGGATAATCAAAACATGTTTTAATCAATTGTGAATAAAGATAATATAAACGATTTATAATTGTAGTTTTGTTTTGACCTAAAATTGTGGTTGTCTGGTTTTGGACCAACCGAACAGATCAATCATTTAATGTATTTTTTAGACATGATTTGCAATCTATATGTAGCTTTCTATAAAATGAAATCATATATAGCAATCAGAAGCTAGGAAGCTTAAATGTATAACCGAGTGTATCATAAATATTGAATTAATGAATGGAAATACTTAGTAATTCCAAGAGACATCAAACCTGCATACCTAGAGCGGGCTTTATAAATGGTTATGCCTTGGTTGCTATTGTAACAGACATGCAACCATTGGCTTGCTTGAACAATGTGTGAAACCACTTCCTGCCTCTTATTATTACATGCCACTGTACATATTGACAAAGTAAACAATATCTTGGCAGTCATAACTTTATTTGAGAAGGACCCCGTCTAGCATTCAAATATACGAACTGAACCTCCAGACAACATTTTAATGAAATTAAAAGTTTCACTCATTACCAAATTCTGGTTAGTTCAAGGAACAAAATCGAAGGTGTTTGTGTAAGCATATAGCTTCCTACACAATCAAACTGAAATAAATTCTGTATAAACTAAAACATATGTTTCAGTCTTTCCTGAAGTAAATTTCTAATTTTGAAATATCACTCAAATCAAGAAAAAAACATGGAAATAATAATAATAATAATAATAATAATAATATAAAAATAATGGCAATAATATTAATTTTGTTAATGTCACATTGAAGAATAATTATTTCTGCCAAGTTGTAGTCCACATTTTACTCAGCAAACAATAATAATAACAATTCAAATTATTAAAGCTCTCATATTCTAAAATAGTTGCTACATGAAAAAAGTACCAAAATCACCAGGGAATTTTAGTTTGTTTGTTCATTATCATTTACTAATAACTCCTGTCTCAATACGAGATACCTGCAGATTTCTTATCGATAAAGCCATTAAAGCAATTTGCTTCCTTTCAAGATATTTGAACATTGATAGGATAAACCATTTCATATTATTCTCACACCGTCCTTATACAAGGCAACATCGTTCATTTATCAAAGCATGGCTTACCATTGTTCAAAGCTAGCGTAAATATTTGTTTTATTGATTTACTTCTTTTCTGAAAAAGATGAATTAAATGTAAAAATGCAAATGTTGCAATTATTTCGAAACAAAATTTTTACCGGAACAAAGTTTCAAAATCTTTGTTCACAGAACTTCTAGTTACGAACATACAATAAAATAGAGAAAATAAGAATCCCTTAAGAAAGCCCAATGCGGCAAAATTGAAAATATTGCAGGCTCGGTTTGACTGAGTCTGTTAATGGACAATACTGTCAAGTGCAAATTACCGTCCACGTCCCCCTAGCACACCGGCTTAAGCAGAATTCAACATTTAACATGAACGAGTACAATAATTTTGAAATTTGAAACATCCGCAGATGTGTTCATATGGCGGTCATCATGGAACACGTTAGTGCCATTCCACGAAAAGCGGCATATGGTCCCCAAGTAAAAAAATGCGTGTGCCCTAACCGAGAAAACAATTGGCAGAACTAAATGAAATGGAATTTTGAAAGGGGATCAGAGGTAATGAAGCCTGCATATCACAGATAATACGTCAAAAGTCAAATTTAAAAAGCAGGCCACATATCCTAAGGGTGATTCAACAGTATTCAAGTGAGGAGTACTGGAACCACCCAACAAGAAAATAGGCTAATAGAAAGAACTAAATTACCACAAGCACAACGATAATGTGGTGCTGAACGATTTTTAAGGATCGGAAATATAACAATCTCTGATTGAATGTACGGGCGACCTTTTACAGCCTCCACACGGCACAAACAATAACACGGATATGGTTAGATATAGCATACTGTATTAATAAAAACTTTGATATATAAATATGCTCATAACTTTACAAGTATGGTAAGGTCTTTAATTGTTATAATGACTGTAAGTGTAAATGGAAACAATTTAACAAAAATAAAATAATCATTCCCCAAAAATATATTTTATTGTGTTTTCGATTTTAACCTGCAATGACAAGAAACATGTCAAGTCTGAATAGCTTTGCTTTCATATTTTTAGATCGTCACCTTAATGATCTAGAATGACTGACAAAAGGACAATTTTTTAAAAAACGACAGGACACCAAGCAACACACTCCTAAGTATTTATGGGACATGTCTATAAACCACATTACAAGCTGTAATGGAATTCAATTTCATGAAAAAGAAAAATATTCATAACAGTGTTTTTAACATCCGGTACTTACGACCGACTGACCAATCACAGTTCTATTTTACAGATTTCGTCTTGTTTCATTGATGGTCAAACGTGTGTTATTACATGGGTGGATATAACTCAATTCTAAATTATAGCTTATGGGCTTTCTTTCAAGAACATAGTTTGCATCATTGCAAGCAGTGTGGTTATTGCTCTATTGTAATGTGATTCGGGAAATGTAAAAATTAAGAATTGGAAACTTATAGTTAAATTAATAAAAAAGACATCAACTTACTCGCATCTAGGTAAACATCACTATTTTTGTCACCAATAATAGCGACAAAACAAAGAAAACCTATACTATCTACCAGAAAACTAAACGTTGGATATGATATGTTGATATGTGTGAAAACGGACGTGTGTGTGAGATTTTGACTGTAACACGTTGAATTGTTTTGCAGATTTAAGTGTTCTTACAAGCAGAGTGTCTATAAAACAATAATTTCAAAATCTTCAAATAGATAAGTGTAACCCTTTTTAATATAATTATCAGTAATGGAAGTCTCATTTGTCACTGGTATACGAACAGTATATTATTAGTTCAATATGAAGAAAACATAATGACAAAAATAATAAATGAGAAACAATTGATTATCGTTCTATATAATGTCGGACCTACATGCCTACATGTAGAAAGTAAATAATTATTGTGCTACATAAATGACCGTTATTGACTTGAAATAACAGCATTTGACTTGGTAATGGTATTCACAGAAAGGAGACTTCCTTCGTAATCGACGATATCTATAAAATTGTTCCCGTGAACATAACGATAACCGAATCAGAGGGTGAGGGATTGATGATTCATTTCGTTAATGTTAAGAAAAAATACCATCACTTCCAACATTTATTTGACGTAAAAAACAAACAAATGATAGTAAACAGTAAACAATTATATTTTATTATAATGACTATTTTCAGCAATATCTTGCGAGACAGAAAACAACCAGATAATCTTTACTATCGTTTAGAAATATTCAACTTTAAGCAACTTTTCCTGGATTTTTATGAAAACAAAAAACAAACAAACAAACAAATAAACAAACAAACGAATCGGTAATACACAGCGTAACTTTCAAACAAATTTGCGATTACTCATAAAATACATGTTTAAACCCACTATATTCAAGAATACTTTATACCTCAAGTGCATCATATACAACTTTTTGTAGTACATGAGAGTAAAAGAACATCTCTTGACAATTAAACTAACAGCAACATATTTTTATTTCCTGAAAAAAAAATCATATTTGAAGTTGGACGTGTGGGGAACATTTAAATTGATATGGGATCGGGAACGACTTAACAACTTATTCTGATATCATCAATTTTTTCTAGAATTATAGAATATTGTCTGCCGTACTAAACGCTTTCAAATAACTTGTGAAAAAACAACAGTTTGTAATAAAACTATTTTCGGAATATTTTTTTTTCAAATATACATAAAGAGGATATTATATGAGGGTATTCATTACCGAATTTATTGAACGAGTTTTAAAGTCCTTAAACTTCCCGAACACCCCTCCTATTAATCGCATACACAAAATAAACACTGTTTAAAGTGAAAAAGAATCATTTTTCTAGTCTAACGCTAACATTAAGCGCGTCGTTACAATATATGTTTATATAACGCAAATGACGTCACGTCAAAATATATGCACGGTCATGCAATAACATTTTTACAGAGACACAAAAGCGGCATGGGTATGCCATAATATACAACATGAAGTGGATATCAAATAATTAGAAAATAGCTATACATTATATGTATTTGCATTGATATATTAAGTTCAGTATATTTTAATTTAAACACAGTCGGATAACTTAAATCAGAAAGATAAATGTCCTGTAACGTATTACCTATAATTAAATGCAAAATTTATTTACTATTTTGCAACAAGAAGCACATGTTAGACACACGTTATCCTTTTTTTACAACAATTATTAGTGTTGTTTTATCATTTTAAAATGACTTTTGAGATGTTTATATTGCATTGCCTGTGTTCGTAATATGTCTTGTGTGAAAGAAGATTGTTCGACTATATTGTCTTTATTATTGTATGTAATCAGTTTTTTCTATTGAAATAGATTGACTTTGTCTGACTGTTCTGATAGTTTAGACTACATACATATCTGTAGTTTGCCTGGTTGTATTTACTTATAACGACTGTTAATAATACAATAATTAAATGCATTGAAAGAACTAATTGACAACATCATCAGGATTTGAAAAAGACGAAGAGCAATGTAATTATTTTATATAACTTCTACAAGCTTCACAATATTCCCTTATTAAACAGACAAGAGGGTCGAGTGAATCATCAATCATATTAGGTACAACCTTTTTTCTTAACTTTTTTCTTTTCGGTATAGGTCAATGAGTAACGTGTAAAAAGGATAGTCCTGGAACATGACAAGTGTTATGTGCCAAACGTGAGAAGGTCATTTATCATTGTATGACTTTCCTTCTTTGTCATGTCGCCTCGGACATATTTACTTGACATTGTCTGGAAAACGCTATAACCCGCGCCACAAGTATTCTTATTGTTCATATCAACATAAATCAATATCATAATTGTGATGCTCTTTCTTACATAATTATGCTTGTCTTTGTTATTTGATCTTTGACATTAATTGAAAATCAAATAACACCGCATGTTTCTGAGTTCATGTTAAAATAATGATATTTATAGACAAATGGTGAACTTAACAGAACTTTATAACACAATCAATATGTCTGATTTCTTAATCGGTATAGTTGATTCAGTTTTGTAATTCCGACCATCTCATTTTAGCTTTGTACTCAGATTGTATATACGCTGTCAATGTCACCATGTGTATCCATAACTAAGGAATGAAAAAAAACCAATGAAATTGTGCAATTTGTCAAAACGAGCAACACAGAATGTAAACGGACTAATCTATATAATTATTTTATACTTAATCAAATTGAAAGAAACGTAGAAGTACATACAGATGCTAAGACATTATTTTTTGAACCTCATTAAAAGGAAAATGTCTGGATACTATACGGCAGATTACTTGCCTTGTGTTTCGTTATAACTTTTGATATTTCTACTAATCATATTATATAATTGTGAAATAAACAGTGAATTAGCAACGTTTTTTATTTGACTTGTCGATGTTGGTAAATGATGCATCGAGGCGGCACTCTTGTCACTTCAAACAATGTATCTAATTCACAGTTTATCCGCTTCCTTTGAATATTATATGATGGATGATCTTCCAATGTCTCGATAATTTACCGATAATTAAAAAAAAAAAAAAAAAAAAAAAAAAAAAAAAAAATGCGTTATTATACAAACGACGAAGCACAAAGTTGCTCTCATCAAAACAGCCAGGTAGCCTTTTTATCAAAAGATCTTGAAACACTTTCCTGGAAGTATTTGAAATTCGAATATAATAGAATTTCGTAGGAGCCGTACACGTTGATTTTTGGATCGGTAATAGAATGTGTGAACTTCTTTCATTGTTGCATCGTTTACTTAATATATCAAAATGGAAAACTCTGCAAAGTCTTAGCTACAAAAGCCGTAAATGAAACTATTATTTAGACTTCAAGGACAATATAGCAGAAAGCTGCAGGTATTGACAGATTACTATTCACTAAGATAGCGTAATAAGTTAGAACTGCCTAGGGGGACAATATATTGTCTAAAACAAGTGATTTAATGACGCAAATTAAAAAGTCTCGGTTTGTCTTCTGATTTTCGAGCATAAGTTATTGCTTCAGAAAAGTTGTCTTGACAGATGGTTGCAAAAGTTCAATTGATGAACTGTAACAGAAACCAAAATATTTATATTTTTATGTACCACACAGTTGTCTATGTCCCTCTTCTCTAACTGATGAATTCTAAAAGCAATGGTAAAGATGGAAAAAACGTTGCATATAACTCGCCTAGCCGGACTCCATAACGAAACAATAACATAAACTACATGTAAATGAATAGAATGATTTTAGAGTTCCAATATCTGGTCATTGTATGCGTTCTGTGATGTGAAACTATATATCAGGAAAAACTACAAGGTTTTATATATTCTTTATAGAAATTGAAATTAAGAAATTGAGAGAATCTGCGGGGCAATAAATGTGATGTTTCCTTTAATGTACTAGAGATATTTCATTGTCGCAGTTTCGTTGACAAGATACGTAAGCATTGTATATAAAAAGTAACCAGGTTATAAAATATTTATGTAGTAGTCTGAAAAATATCTCCAGGACTACATACTATTGGTACCGACAAACATAGCCGCATTGTTAACATATGTCTATTTAAAAAGCTCTCTTATCTAATATTGCCAACTGTAAACATGCATATACATCATCATTTCAATTTATCATTTCGACGGATGGAATATGTAGTATATTTAGCCCTTGAATTTTATGTTTGTGTTAAGTATGCTATGATTCAAGCATCTACTTTCAAGTGATACTAAAATCATTTGTGTATTCAACCGATTAAGCATTAAAGTCACATTTAAAATATCTTACACGGGTAACATCATTTTAATATATGGCTTGTAAACGCTCAATTTAAAGTGCCGCAGTACGGGCTAACATAAAAGCTTGAGCAAAACTTGAGCAAAACTAGGATATCAGCTATAATTGTTTATAATGATATGTGTTATATTCGTGGCACCAATGAAGTGCAACTATTTCGAGGTGAATGCCTAAAATCAAATAAATGGACACGAGTCAAATTAAGCTGCCCGCAAGTCGGGTAGAAAACGCTCCATAGTTACTGACAAAAGCATTTATTATTGACAAGGATGTCATAATTTCACTAACCGATTTTCTAAAATTGTGACTGGTTTCAATGTTAACACCAAGTTTGCAAGTGTAACATTAAGATTTAGGCAACCAAAATGATTGTTGACCATGTATTGTCAAGCGATTGGCAAGTGTCATGTACGTTTAACTTATATTTTTCAATATCCATGGAACTGCTGTCCAAATTTCTGTTTCGAGTTTCCACTCTGTTAAATCCAAGTATTATAGAGATGTTGCTTAAGCCGGTGCTAGGGGTCGTGGACGGTACCGAGCCTGCAACATTTTACAATTTTGCCGTGTTGGGCTTTCTTTAGGGATTCTGTTTTTCTCTATTTTAAGAAAAAAAACGAAAAAATAACCCAACACTTTAATAATACGTATTTGTCCTTCGACTGGAACGAAAGTCCTAATTTTTCTTCATGACAACTCTCCTGCACACAAGGAAGCTACTGTACTTGATTGTTTGTTTGAGAAAGTGGCTGATCGTATTCTGCAAACTTGGCACCCTGTGACGTGACCTTTTTTTTCTTTTCTAGGCTTAAAACATATCTTGCAGGTCATCACTACAAGAGTGGAAATGAACTGGGATCAGCAATGTTTGAGTCATTGAAAGGTATACCTAAGGATGACTATGTTACAGCTTTTGAAATTAGAATAAATGTCTGAAACTTTGTATTGTTATTAAGAGTAGATTATTACGAGCGTACTTAGGTTTAAAATAGAAAATTGTTATATATTTGCTCTTTCAGTAAATTTTTGACCATATTTGCACACCCTCGTATATGATTTATACCGTTTATTTAAAAGATCGTTTTAAAATATTGTGTTATATATTCGGCATAACCCATTTATGAAGTGCGAAGACATGTTAAGTACGAAAGTGTGGCCTATGTAATTAAATACGTAAAGTAATCAGAGAAAATGTTCCCTGCTATTTTAACTAAATTGTACACACTACATCCGTATAGAAAGTCAGACTTTTCCATATAGTTAATGTCAGTCAGTTAATGTCAGTCGTGTCGTTTGTGACGGGATATTTTATTCCAATGAATCTTTGCTGGCATTTTGTGAGAAGTTATTATTTTGATAGATGAATAAGGTTGGAGTAATAATCATAAAGAGTTGTTTGATAACTGACAGACTCGTCTGTATAAACTAGAAGTCGTCTGGAAGTGTTTGTTTACAAAGGAGAATGAGCGTCCCTCTGTTCCTGATTACACATGGGATCGATGTATTTACTATTTCCCTATATCATTTGCGATTTCAATAGAAATTTTGTAAATAAAATAATTCAGTAAAAATATATTGTTGTGATAGGAAGTCACTAAGATAACATAATCTGAAAGGTTGGAATCTTTTGGACATATTTGACCATTTTCGTATCACGATGCATTCATTTGGACATTTGCTTATACATATTGACATACGTTTTCAATAGAAACCTATTCTAATATATTATTTTGAAAAATTCAATGAATATATTTTATAATCCTTGTTAGAGCTTGTAGGAATCATTTCAATTCGGCTAGGAATAAACTGTTTACATGGTAGGATAAAAATGCATGTTTTACTTGAAAAAAAGATAGAAAGAGGGAATATTTGAACATTCATTCACATATCAGAGGTGCATACTATGGAAGCACTGGAAGGCCCTTTTGACTTCTGACTTAATGACTTTTGACTTGGGAGTTATGACTTTTGACTTGGGAGTTTTGACTTTTAACTCAAGACTTATTACTTTTTAGTTGTGAAATTAATTAATTAAACCACGAATGAGCGTAAGAGAGCACGTTAGTAATGAGCGAAGATGGCTGTGTTGTGCCAAAATATGAAATTCGTGTTTGCGTGTTGTTTTCTGTGCACTCTGTTGAAGAAAACAGCTGGTGTGGTGCCAGCTTACCTGCCTTTGTCGTCTCCGAATGTTGATAAAGCATCACTCATTGAAGAATATTTCAAACAAGGTTTTAAATACAGTGAAATTCTTGGATTTTTGCTACTTAAGCATGGTATTTTGTTGTCACTGCGTCAGCTGAAAAGAATCTTGAAGAAGTTGAACCTGAAACGTCGAGGTGTACATTTGCAATCGCAGTTGAAAAACGTTGTTCGTGTTATTGGCACGGAAATGCATTATAGTGGACAGTCTGTCGGTTATCGGACGATATAGCGCCGGCTGAAAGTGAATCATAATATGGATGTAAGCCATAAAGATGTCATGGACATAATGAAGGCAATAGATCCAAATGGTGTTGAAATGAGAAAAGTCTTCTACAGCAGTTCTTTCGGAATGAAGCAACCGACCTCTTTGCTGGTAGTCGCAGCGTTATTGTTGGAAGAAGGACTTCTAACCAGCGCATTGAAAGATGGTGGGGTACGCTACGTCAACAAGGAATACAGTGGTGGGCTAACTTTTTAAGGACTTGCGCGATTCTTGTCGTTTCAATGAACTCGACCAGATACATTGTGAAAATTTGAAATTTTGTTTCATGAACAAAATACAAACACACCTGGATAGAATTGCTCAACAGTGGAATGTACATGAAATTAGACCGCAGCACAATTCCGACACACATTACGGAAAACGTGACATTATATATATTTTACCTGAAACGTTTGGCGCGCTTGATTATGGTACGGTGGTTGACAAACGTAATGTGACCTGTTGTAAAGACATGTATTCAGATCCAAAGAGAAAGTTGACGAATTCAGCAAATTGGCTTATCTGTTAAAGCCCGAACTCCAAATGCCTCCAAATGCCGATTCAGCATTGAATTTGTTCCTGGAGTTGAATGATTTAGTGGCAAACTCGTATGAAGACTGAAGTCCTTTTAAGCCATAAAGTTGTTTTGTGAGAGAACAAATGATCAACACGATCCATCATTATCATCATCATCTGCATCATCATGATTATCATTATAAGTATGTTGACTGCAATGATGATTGTCATGATGCTGCTCCTCATGATGAAGGTCGACTTTATAATTTAAATAATTATGTTGTTGATGATAAGTAGAAATTGATTTCGATGATAATGATTATAATCATGACGATGATGATAACTATATTAAGGATGATGATCGTGATGATGTTGTAAACTATATTATAATATATTTTATAGTTCATAACGTAAGTGGCATATGTTTATGTTTGACAGTCAATTATAACAATCGAAAATGTCACGAAAGTCAATGTTATTTCTACGTTTAAATACATCATGGCTCACAAAGGTCTGTTTGTAACCCTTAACGTTTCAGTCAAGAAAAACTACGGACCTGTGACAAGTGTAGACCGAATAAGTATGTGCAGGTGTGCAGATTTACTAGGGCCTATATACTTAACTTTCAGTTAATTAGAATCTGGCTATTAAAATAAATTCACTGCCTCACGTTCATCTTTGTAGACCAAACGCCCTAGTACGAAACTTGCACAGGATATCTAGCCAGTACTATCGTATTCTTCCTAGTAATCGCCCAGGGCGCTTAGAAAATTGTGAAAGGTGGGCGCTTATTACGAGTCAGGTCTTACAAAAGTATACAATATGTAAGAGTCACAGCTATGCAAATTCTGTTGATATCTCGTATTTAAGGTGGTCCCGTTTACTGACAAATCACTACAATGGGTTTGAAATGTGAATATTCACAGTCTTTCCTTGTGCAGTGAAATTTTCTAGGCCCGCGGACATGCATAAAAATTTAAAATGTCGATTGTGGTCAGTTGATTCTTTTTTTGTTTAAGACAATTTATCCTGGGCGCTTAACCACTTACAAATGGAAAAGAAGTGATGGGCGCTTATAGAAGCATTGGCTCTTATTAGGGCGAATAGGTAGTTATCCGTGATAAGGTCAGCTTCAAAAATTTCCAGGATGACGCATTTGTAAAGCTAAGGACGTTTTAAACGATATTGCAATGCAATGGTCTGACTTGTGACTTCATATTTCTGACTAGAGACTTCCTATTTGTGATTTTTGACTTCTTACTTGTGACTTCCTACTTGTGACTTTTGACTTCGTACTTGTGAGTAGTGACTTCAAACACTTGTGGTCTTGACATTTTACGTATCAACCTCTTTAACAAATGCATGGAATATATGGTTTGGGGATTGGCAAAGGAACCGATATTCAACCGCCATGAAGCTGTACGTGTATCATAAAATGCAACTAAAAATATAATAAATTTCGAGGGCTTGGTGCAAAACAATTGTATCTCCTTCTTTATGTAGTTTAAGTTACAGCCGTTTCGCAATAAGCCCTCAAAATGGATTAAACAACTAGTCTTTTTCTAGCCCTAGTATAAAGCGCCCGTATAGGGCAAGGTCATGCACTAAAACTATGATTTTTTGTTCTTATTCCACCAGTCCTTTCTTACTATAGCACAGCTTTGGATACAAGACACCAGCACACGGAAGGTGGTTCTTTTTGTTATATTTTCCTCTAGATGACAACAATATCATTCTCAGCAAAGCTTCTACTTAAGCTCACGCGAATTGAAAACTACAATAAGAGCGTCATGGGCAGCACACTCGACTATTCTTAGTTCTTGGTAGTAAAATGAAAACCATCTTAGTCGACAAGGCAGTCAATTTTAACAAAATGCTTGACAGAGTTATCTACCCATGTCTAGGGGTTGGGGTCATGGTGGTTAACAAGTCTTCAAAATTTCAAAGCGATATCTTAAGGGACTTGGAACATAATTGATGTGGTATGAAAATTTGGACAGAACATTAAACTAACGCCGACGCCCGGATGAGGTGAAAGGTAAAATCAAGGACGATTAACACAATTGTGTTCTAAAAGCACAACATGACAATATCTTTTTAAAAATGTTAGTATTTATTATAATATTGATTTAAAAAAGAACTTTTATTTAACAATAAACAATTGAAGTAGAAGTTTGTTCCATTTCTTGGAGCAGCGAACTAGTAGTTGGGGCTGTTTTTTCTTCTTTGCCTTTCTATTTTTAATGTTGTCTATGACTTCCTTTATACGTTGTTTCCTATGTATGTCCTGTAAATTACAAAAAGATAAAATTTCGAAAGGTGCTTCATTTTGTGCTTCATTTTATCAACATTGCTTACCTGGTGTTTTAATAATATTATTTAATCACTGTTGCACAAGAGATAGTATTTTGTGATTTTGTGTACTTCATTCAAACATTCTCAATTAATTGAAGTTTCAGAATTACAATTTTCTAATACTAACCATTAACGACACAAAGTATACTGTCATGAGATAATCAGATTACACATGGTTTAGTTGTTTTAATAAAACATAGCAAATATATTCCGGTACTAAGGGGGCAGGGGACATATTCGAATGATGGCCCCGGTCAAATCTTTTAATAACACAGACATGGTGTTTTGAAGGTACTGATAACTTCTGATATTTCTCTGTCATTGTAATTCTTTCTTGTTTGTGTGTAGGAAATGAGAAGTATTTTTGGGTTTTTACCCGAAACTAAGCATTTTGGTAGCTTTGTATGTATTTGTGACTCTCCGAATGGAGGTGAAAAAGCTAAAAGTCAAGCTTTGACAGTTGGCGCCAAACAAGTAAGAAATTTCGGATAAATTTTGTGAAAAATCTAAACGTATGACAGACACTTTATTGGTCATTTTTGAAAATGCCATTGCTTGCACTGTGTGTTAGTGATATTTTTAAAGGAATCGGGCGGATTCTGGAGTATGCTGCACCTTCATGAAGATTGCCCATATTGGTATATTTTAGGTGTGATTTTGGCTGGGTGGGGGTAAATATAAATTGCTGTCAGTCATTTTTTAAGGAGCAATGCATGCAAACTATTATTTTCTTCAATGTATGTCATATATCATTGAATAATGCTGTGCAACTGGTTATCTGCCTGTGAAACAGATTTTGAAATATTTGGAATTGTGTTTCTGGTCACACTGAAATACAAAATTGTTCATTTTTAGGTCCCCTGCCCCCTAATCTTCATTACAAATGGCATATTCTTATTAAGGGGAGATAATTATGGGAGAACATGATACATATCGGTAAATAAAACAAAATCAAGTCGATGACCTAAAAGAATATTGAAGATGGGAAGGTAGCGGGCACTACAAACCAACATATTCTTTTATTTGGCCTAAGCACAATTAAAAACTTAATCACTTTAGTTAAGAAAAAGTCAATTCTTCTTTCAAGTAAGCTTAAATTCAATGAATCTATGAAGCGAAAAGCACAGTATTACGGAATACCGTTAGGGCCATCGTGTTTGTACGTTATATTCCAGAGGGCGACAATGTGATAGTGCGACAACACGATGGTGATAGTACGATGACGACAACGCGATAACACGAGGACGACAATGCTATAGACTATCACATTATTGTCATCGTACTATCGCATTGTCGCCATCGCATTATCGCACTGTCGCATTGTCGTACTGTCGTCATCGCATTGTCGCCATTGCATTGTCGCGTTGTCATCATCGCACTATCGTACTATCGTCACTGTACTCTCGTACTATCGCCATCGCGTTGTCGCACTATCACATTGTCGCCCTCTGGATTATAACGTTCAACCACGATGGCCCTAACGGTATTCTGTACAGTATTACTGATAGCAAAGTTTTTTTTATTATTTTGATTTCTGACAAGGTCTAGCTGATCAACTAGCTAGCTGAACCAAAGTGTTTTTGAGCCACTTATGGCCTCCTGGGTCTAGTTCTGGCTTTCAAATATAATATGCCGTTTTTTTCATCTGAGGAGGCATTTTGTTCCCGTAATGTACAGTAAACTATAAATATGGGAACGTCGAATGTGTTTGACCAACCCGAATCCAGTGATAAATCTAATTCTCATATACATGGAGAGGACCAGATGAATAACCTTGATGAATAAAATTGGTGTGTAATTGTATTTTATGCATAATCAGTCATTTAAAGAAGAGTGTTTCTTTGTTTTTTAGTTTTGTGAATGGTATTAATACACTAAACGAAATCGATCATTCCGACAACCTTTTCTATGTACATGTATATATAGTGGTCAGAATAATTATGTATATATATACTTGTATAGAATAATTACAACGATTCTTGTATAAACACTTATCATAGTATCATCATTTTATATCAGTAAATGCATTTTGTAATAATTCAATCTTAACAAGAAGCCAATAACTGATTTGGCATATATTTTGAAAACTCGAGCTTATCTGCAAGTTTAAATCTTAGTACTTATAAGTTTCATTAAGTATAGATTGTTTGATTGATTGAAGTTAGACTCGGTTCTCCGTGAGGCTTGAAAGGAGTCACTTTTCTCACATTGAGGGAGAGTGTTAATTTCTTATGGTAAACGCATCTAGATCTCAGTGGACAAAAATACACAGACCGTCCAAATTGTATTGCTCGATCAGTGATGGATATGTATATAACATCGCTAAATTACATTATTTAAGAAGAATATTCAATTAAACTATAAAAACTTACATCATCTGACAAATGGCTGTCCGCCATGTTGCATCTCCTGGCTTAAAATGAGCGGCAATGCATCATCACAAATAACAAGTCACAACTTAGAAGTCACAAGTCATAACTCCCAAGTCAATAGTCAAAAGTCATTAAGTCAGAAGTCAAAAGGGCCCTCCAGTGCTTCCATAGCATACAGTCAATTTGTGTGTTTTTTCTCTTGTGGCGTTGTATGAATATTATGTAGAAGCTAGATAGGACGTTTGCACATTATGTAAAAAGTAAAGATATCTATATTTATTCCTTATTGTCTGACAATATACAAAAAATTGTTCAAATAATGTTGACTTTTTTATTCCGATCGGCTTTTACTAATTTATCGTAAAAATTGGATTTAAAAATTATCACCTTATTTCTATTTATCATTGCCTTAAGCAAATGGACACGCTATTTGAATATAGATTTAAAACATGGAGGTAAATAAAACATAATTTGATGTTAGTGATGACTTCTGTAGTGTCATGCTGTCAAGATAAATATATGAGTTCCAGGCTTTATCCTAAATAAAACGCATATTTACTCACAATAACACGAATTCCATGTTTGGTCTGATAATACATGTCAACACAACCCGTGTTGATATCTTATCTGCGATGCCTGGGAAGCATTTATTACAACAAAATTACATGAAAATTGGTTTGATTGAGTCTGTAAATGAGGGATAATGAACAAGTGCAACATCCCTCACGCCCCTATCCCTAAGAAATGTAGACTTTGTAACCATTTCATGACAATATCAAGGTTCAATTCATATATACTTTATTCAAACTTCTTCGTATATCTTGACTAGTTTAGTTTGATTTGTGACCAGTCTCGCAGAATTACAATGAAACACTTAACATATTTCATATTCACGTAAAACAAAGTGTATTTTCTTATTTTTGGAAAATGGATGGCATACAGACGTTCAACAAACACACACAAAGTTATTCAATTGCACATAATAACTGCAAAGCTTTTAACAATTTAAGTGAAATAATGATATTTGAATTTAGAAGTTTAGGCAATTATAAATGTTAATATGTACACCAACAGATGTGTTCGGTAAAGCTATTATTATAAGACGCAGTTTGAATGATATTCTGTGATTTTCATGTATTTTATTACAATGATAAAACTAATTATTTCACTGATTGGCATAGACCAAAAATATTTGTTATAAGTAGGTGCATCAATTTCACGTATATTTCGTTATCTAACCGTTAAATGAAGTTTATGTTTGGTTACCCGTATTCACGCTGGTATTCACATAATTTGAATTATATTTTACTCGAGCTGTAGGAAAGAAAAAAACATTATAGCCGGTTATGGAGATATAAGAATATACATTATCTTTTTGCATTTATACATTTGATCTTTGTAGATATTGCGACTACTTCTATTTTTGTTGCAATTAAAATGTTTGCTTAATAATTTGCCACAATCTTACAGTTAAAGTTTGATACATACCTCATCTACAAAGGATACCGATATATAAATGTATGCACAATTAACAATAGATGTTATTCCAAAACTGAAAAACAAGTTTCACGAAGTAAAGAAGTAGTGAAGAAAGTGTGTACAAATAAACTACTTTACCAAGTAGTAGAAATTAGACTGAAATGAATTAAAATAAAACAATGAATCGGGTATGTTAGAAATCAAATTAAAACTAAACATTGATTTTATATGACAATACATGTAGCGGGTTTAAGAAATTAAAATGAAATATTTCTATAATCATATGTTGTATTTGTTTTTGCTTTACCCTATTTCATCCTTATTCGCCTACATGACTTTGCCAGAAGTATAAACGTTTGTTTGTGTCTGTTGTTTTTCCTTTAAGAGAATGGAAACCCCAATTTTATTGGCTTTATTACTGGCTTCAATCCGATTATATCTTTAAAATTCTGGAAACAAAGTGATCCCTCCCTCGGAAGCATTAATCACAACAGAATTACAAGAGAATTGCAGACTCGGATTGATTGAGTCTGTACATTTTGATTGAGTCTGTACATCTTAGTTTAAAACTAAGCTTGCTATTTTTTGCAGCTTAAGACCATATTGATATTCCTTGTTTGTCTGGTTTGAAACACACTTAAAGATAATAAAGGTATGTTTGAACACAATATATTTAAATGAAAATGAGATCATAAAATTAAAAGGTTAACTCGTCTTTGTCACATTTGTTTTTTATAATCATGATTGTAAATTAGATGTCATGCTTCTACATTATTCGTATCAGCTGCAATTAACATTAGAAAATGTTTTTTTAAACACAAAATATCTGGATTCCATAATGGTATATCTCTCATTAAAGAATAAGTTCTTTTTTGGAAAGAAAAGAAAAATAAATCCATTTTGTTTCATAAACATTACAAATACACCAAATGATTAAAGAACGCTTTGATTCCTTGTGATATTTGTGACGCGAGAAAAAAAGATTCATCGGTAAATGTCAATCATGTTTTGTTCCTTATCACTCGGTACAATTAACTCCTGTCTAAATATCAGATACCAGAAGAGTTCGTATCAAGAAAACCATTAAAGTAATCCTACCTCTATCCTAGCAGATAAAACTGTGATAAAATAAGCTATATTATCCGTGGTACTATAACACGGAAACATCGTTCATTTATCAAATGTTTATTTACGGAAGACGGTCATCTCATTTATATTGCATGGCTGACCATTGTTGAAAGCTAGTGTAAACATTTGTTTCATTTCTTGCGGCTGCTTTTCTGCAAACATAATCTAAAATGTAATCCAAAACCATATCTTACGAAACAAAGTCTGTTAACGAAAATACAAGGACGCAGACATTAACAATAGTCTCCTTGATGACTTCATTGTCCTGTATATGAACAATGATAAAACTTGCTATTGTTAAAGTATGGTTATAATTGTATTGTCAGTAAAACTTTAATATCTTTAAACATTAAAATAAATATTCGTACATAAATTCAAATTTGTATGATTTTCGTTCAATAAAACGTTATACTCTTTATCTACTTTTGTTCTATTCTGCAATGACAAGATTGTCCGAACAATCTGATCATTATTTTTTAACACATTTTACTTCTTGTCCTGACATGACTGTGAATGACCTGAAATGAATACTGGACAGTTTTGTTATAAAAACAGGACAAATTCCATACTAATAAGTATCAATTCTACAATACACAAGATATATATAAAATTTAAAATAACTGGTCTGCTGAATTCTCCAGACGGAAAAAATGAAACCTCTTTGTATTTATGTGAAACGTCTAAAACCACATATATATCATACAATAATTTAGGTTTTTTTTAAGTTTTCTAAGAATACATTCAATTTTATAAAAGGCATACATTTTTTATTTGTCTACCTGTTGTTTACCTCCGACCGAACGTGTTAATTAGAATCTTTTATATATTATGTCAGAGGTTTTTGAGAGAATACCATTAGCACATTTGCTAATGTTACTCATACCAAAATATCCTTTATTTTCATGTTTAAAGGTTTAAGCAGTTTTAACGAGTGTGGGTGTATAAGTTTGATGAATAATGAATATCTGGTAAATTCAAATTAGCAACTATAACCAATGGAGAGTTTCTATTCATTAATCAAAATTGTAATGTTAGATAAAATACTGAATGAAAAATTTGTTACTACAAATATGTTATTAAACAAAATATGCCAGCTTCACTGAACGTCGTTGTGGTATAGTTAAAATTTTTGAGGCAGTTAGGCCGAGCAAAAACATTCCGAGATGAGACCCTAGCCAGTGTAATACTACTGAGTTTCATATATTTTAACTGTTTTTGTTTCATATATTTTTATTATAGAAATCAAGTGCACTTTGTTCTCTCTCTTTCGTGTGCCCTTTCACGTTTGTTTCGAATGGAAACCCAAGATAAAAATCATTTTCAAAATGCGGGATGTGGCACACACTTAATATCCATCAGTGACAACTCAAGTCTGGTAACTGCGGTCGTATGGTCTGGTGCTTTATCATGATGTAGCAGAAATGTGTTGATCGAACCACCCGGCCTCCATGATTTATTCTATGGTTTGCCGCTTATCTATATCAAGGCTAGTTTTGACGTCGTCACAATTTAAAAAAAAAGATACTTAAACTCAAGGGGTTTATTTGATAAAGATTGTTTAATTTCTGCTGTGATGCAAATACAACAGAAATAAAAAAAACATAATTGTTTATGGCGTTTAAATCTGTAATAAAATGCTATTTTAACATCATTTTATTTACAACAATTCAGTTTAATATATCTGGTCTTTTCGATATGCATATTACTGTGATTCGAAACATTTTATCGCAATACTGTCTTATACTTTTAAGAGAAGCTACGGGACAATAAATGCGATGTTCCCTTTTATGTACTAGACATATTTCATTGTCGTTTTTTCGTTGACAGGATAAGTGTAAATAAGTTGTATAAGCAGTAACCAGGTTATAAAATATTTATGTAGAAATCAGTAAAATATCTTCTGGATTTCTGACACTTGAATACTGAATCTGAACCCTGAATACTGTTTGAACCTGTCTTACTGTCATTACTTGAACTGCATTTTCCAGAAAAGACACACGAATAGACAATTAATTAATATTTTTAGATTGTTTCGAACAGTGTTATTGAGCACACATTTTTATAGATTAATCTCATATCTTATACAATTTTATTCTCCTAAAAAAATGCATGCATTACTCTGCATAAGCGTTAGGCGTTAGTGAACTATCAGTCGTGTATAATTGATATAATTAAGAATGTAATGAAGTAATATATTTTGTTGCTACACTATACATCTCCCAGCAAACAATATCTGTGAAATTATTGTATTTTCTCAATTCGTCTTTTTTCATCAATAGCAGTGACATGTAGCAGTTGCATCTAAGTTAGAATAACAAAGCAGTTGAAGGGTTATACCTCACTTAAATGAAGGAAAATGCTAGTTGCCTTATGATTTCCCTAAGGGGTTTTGTATTCAATTGCTCTTTTACGAACGATGTTACTCTATGAAATATGAGAAAGTATTGAATACAGCGTCATGCTTCCGTATTCATCCAAAATATTGAAAACGTTTAAGTCGTGCGAAGATGACTTGACATTACATGAAATGAATTTATAAATTAACATTATCAACAAAATGGCATTTAAAATCATGATATGAGAAATTTTACATCAACACATATTTAAAGCAACGGTCTAGCCGTTTACCAAAAGGATTACATACCATACCATACTATTGGCACCGACAGACATAGTCGCATGATATCTATTTAAAAAAGTTCTCATCTCTAATATTACCAAATGTAAACATGTATAATACAATATCATTTCAATTTATGGAATTTGAAATATATTCTAAAATTAAGATCGTGATTTTTATGTTTTTGTGTCAACTATGCTATGATTCAAAGCATCTACTTTCAAATGATAACCAAAATCATGCGTGTAGTCAACCGATTAAGAATAATTAGTATAGTCACATACACGAGTAACTTAAAATTTGTAAAATATGGCTGGTAAACGCTCAATTAAAAGTGTCTAAATACGGGCTTACTTAAAAGCTAGAGCAAAACAAGGATATCTGCTATAAATGTTTATAATGATAGTTCAACAAAAAAGTCCAACTACAATTGTTTTGAGGTTAATGCCTAAATTAAAGAAATGGCACAAATCAATTAAAGATGCCTGCCAGTCGGATAGAAAAGGCTCCATAGTTACTGATAGGTTGCCGTTTTGTCACTTATCTATGATATTCGCCGATTTTCTAATATCGTGACTGGCTATGAATGCTGGTTTCAACGTTTTACCCCAGTTCGCAAGTGTAACAATAAGATTTTGGTAACCAAAATGATCGTTGACCATGCATTGCCAAGCGATTGACAAGTGTCATACACGTTATATTTTCAATACCCATAGAACTCCAAATTCCTGTTTCTAGTTGCCGTTCTGTCACATCTAAGCATTATAAAGAAGTCGTGGTAATTTAAATCGGAAACAAAACAACACTTCAATAAAGTTAGTCCTTCTACTGGTATGAAAGTCCTATATTTCCTCCATGACAACGCTCCCGCACACAAGGGAGCTATGGACTTGATTGCTTGTTTGAGAAAGTGGCTGTTCGTATTCTGCAAACTTGGCACCCTGTGACATTTTTCTCTTTCATATCTTGCAGGTCATCACTACAAGAGTAGAAATGAACTGGGATCAGCGATGTTTGAGTCATTGAAAGGTATACCTAAGGATGACTATGTTATAGCTTTGAAAATTAGAATAAATGTCTGAAGCTTTGTATTTTTATTAATAGAAAATTGTTATATATTTGCTCTTTCAGTAAATTTTTTGACCATATTGGCACATCCTAGTATATGATTTATACCGTTTATTAAAAGGATCGTTTTAAGATATTGGGTTATGTATTTGGCATAACCCATTTAAAGAAGTGCAAACCTGTTAATACGAAACTGTCCCAAAGAATTAAATACGTTAAATAATCAGAAAAATGTTCCCCGCTAGTTTAACTAAATT